>NW_016157690.1:12175-16146 GCF_001687245.7 Rhagoletis zephyria | reverse complement strand
CCAGCCCGCGCTCGCACCGTCGCTACTGCGCGGGCAAAAAGTGCCCATGTCTGATGTAAATTAATTGATTGGGTTTCACACACTTTTGAAACACAAATTATATGATTTTTTACTGCAGACAAGTTGTTGCCAAAACACAGCAGAAATCTTCCAATCAGGGCTGCCAACTATCCGTAGTTATGAGGTGCCATATTGAGGATAAAAAAGTGCCAAAATGTGCCAAATAGAAAAATAAAAGTGCCAAAAAATTGTCATTCCTTTTAATCATTCAAATTTAGTAATAAAATAAAGCCACATTTTCAAAACAAAAGTGCAATGATAAAATAAGTAAACCAGTTAAATAGCCTTTATAAATTAGAAAATTTTAGTTGAGAAAAAGAAATGCACGCAAAGGATATCACAAAAATGTATTGAAATGTTATTTTTTTGCAAAAGTGCCATTTTGGCACTTTGTGCCAAATTTAAAAATTAAGTGCCATTTGAAAGTGAAGTGAATTTGAAGTAAAATAGGGACAAATGGCACGGTTTGAGCCAAGTTGGCATCCCTGCTCCTAATAGCTTACAAATATAAAAATGTGAAATATCGAGGGCTTGAATTCGTTAATACCCTCTATCTGCAATTTGCACAAAAACTAATTTGTGATTTTAGAAACCATCTGGGACTTATTACCTGTCGTTATATAAGGTAGCATTAATATCACCGATGACAGTTAAAGTTTAGGTGGATTTTTATATCAGAATCTCATCTTTGTGAAGTGTGCAGATAGAGAGTATTATTGAACATAAGCCCTCGATGTTTAAAATATATAAAAATTGTATTTCATTGTATACAAAAAATAAATCTACCTGCGTTACAGCATGGCGGGAGACGGGGAAGGGGAGCCGCGGCGTAGCGTGACGTGGTGTGTGCGCCGGCCGCGCGGGGTACGCGGTGCGCGAGCGCAGCGCGCGTGGTGTGGCGCGCGGACGCGGGCCGCCGCGAAGCTAAGCAAATTTAATGTTTGGAAGAGCAATAATGTCAATGGATTTTATTTCGCTTTTAAAAAGGTAATAATTTTAATTGACTTTATTTCGCACCAGGGTGGGAATTAAAGTGAATTTACCTTATTTCCGTTGATCTTATTACCTGTCACCGAATTATTAATGAAAATCTTGGACCAAAAAGTTTCAACAAAACAAAAATTTATTTTGGGCGGGACGAAGTTCGCTACGCTAGCATTTCAAGTCTATTACTAAAAGCCCTCTGCATTAATTTTAATTTACAAAGTCAGTTGCAACGCTTTTGAAAAGCTTCTGGATCAAAGTGTTTTTGAACACTTCTCTTAATAATATCTTGTAAATTATTTGTTTATTTCGATGTTCTTCGATATTTCGAATTTCTTCTAAAGGATCTCTTACACTTTTCGCTTGGTACACTTTTTGTAATATTTTATTTATCTTATCAATTTAATTGATATAAAATTTTCAAACATGTGGAAAACCTCATCAAAAATATTTCCGAGCGTAAGCTTTCTTAAACCTGTTGTATTTTGGAACGAACTTCCTCGTCACCTCTTATCAATTTAAGTGAATTGAAAATTTCAAACAGATGGCAAACATCTTACAAAAGTTTTAGAAACTAAGCTTTCTTAAACCGCTTTAGTTTTACACCAGTGTTGTAACATTTCATTCGCCTTATCATTAATTTGAACTACATTTTTCAAAAAGGTGGCGACCTTCTTCAAAAATATGTTGATACCCATATTGTAATATTTAGTTTATCTTATCAATTTCATTGAATAAAATTTTCAAGCAGTTGGCAAATCAAGTCAAAAACATTTCCGAAAGTGGGCTTTTTTAAACCCCCGCGCCAATTTTGGTTTATCTTATAAATTTAATTAAACTATATATTCCAAACAGTGGTCAACTCTCTATTTTTTAAACAATCTGGGTATTATACTGAAGAAATAACAAAAATATTTAATTTAGGCAAGTTGTTCTCGAGCTTTAGCGAGACCAACGGAGAGCAATTCAGGTTTCTGTATAAGATTTTGTATATTTCACTTCGCAATATTGAAAAAGGGATTTTCCGCCCTTAATCATTTTGTATGTTAATTCCGAAGGTGAAAACCCCCAATAATTTAATACAACTAACCAAGACTTTAAATTCCGAATTTTTTCATTTGTTTGTTGACATTGAAGTTTAGGTAGGCGACCATTTACAAACATTTCTATCCATATAAAATTTCTCAAGGCGTGTAAAAAGTTATTATCCTAACACATTACGGTATTATTAAATGTATCTCAATTTCATGCTATCAAGTTATAAAATTTAATAAACTATAGTGAATATTAAATTATTACCCTAGGGGACCAGCAGGATATGATCGTACAAGAAACGCAATAATTGGAAATAAGGACTTTGAACTGACTTACCTTGAAGAAGCGTATACTACTGAGCATTGGCTGGTGAGGATTTACCGCGTAAAAAAGTCACATGAATTCAACCGACCTTCTCTAAAACGCAATGAAAGAATGCTGGCCCCAACAAATTATGTTTCAAAAAAGGTAAATTAATTATTTCCATTTCGGGGTTGTACGATATATTTTGGAACGATTTTCTTTAAACCTTTATCAAATCAGATTTGGTGACTAACCGGTATCGGCGTTCTGCCATTTTCAGTGTCATTTTTCATTTTCCGAGAACCAAACCAAATTTTACAAGGATGAAGAAAATTCGTTCCAAAATACATCGAAAATAAATTGATTATTTTATAACTGAACTCATTTATATTCATATTTTGCAGAACTCTAAACGTCGCAAAGGATACATCAGAAGTCGGCCAATTGTAATTAAAGGAAAGCGTACCAAATATATTTGACCACATAAAATGTAACAAACATCTTCTATACTAAAATACACAATCATTTCCAAACGAGCCAAAAATATGAGGTATCTATTATGCCCCAGTTGTTCAGAAGCCAGTGCAATGAAAAAAGAGCGTGTGTAGCACCGTACACATGACAGAAGTGAAACTTCTTAAAAAAGGTGTGAGTACCAGGTACTCACGAAATTTGGGGTGTAAGCATATGTTAACGTCTCGGCAAACAATTAGGTGATTGATTTACATACATAGGTTTGGTTAGAAATTAAACATTAATATCATTTCATTTTATCCATTTTCTCATATATAATTTACTAGGTAGCAGATTATCATAGGACAGTTGTATAGCATGGGTGTTATGGAATGAAATGCAATAATAGCTTTTCCACAGCAGGTGTTATTAATTACATTAATATAAATTGTATATACATATGTATATTAGGGCGGGTCAATTTTTTTTCGACATCGTTCCTAGCAGATTCGGATTCTACATAAAGTTCTAAGAAAAAAAGCCCTTTAGACCATAGCTCTAAAATCAATTTCGAGCCTGCGCAATTTTAAAAGAAAACATTTTTAATTAATACTAAGTCCATAATCAGATTAATATTTACTAAAGTGTTAGGAATATATATTTTTTGTAATAAAGAGTTGTGCTCGGGAGTTTTGTGATACGAAAAATTAATTTCTGATATCTATTTTTTATTTAAAGAACCGCAAGATGGCACTTCAAAGCAAATCTACTATATATTTGTGGAAGTATGTATGTATGTATGTACCAGGTTGCAGCCTGAACGGATGTACAGAATCGAATAAAATTTTGCCAAAGTATTGCCATGACTCCTGGACATATAATAGGGTAAAAAAATTGAAACTCGCCAAGGGGGGGAGGGGGATGAGGGGTACCTCCCATAGTGAAAATTTTTAATCAGCTCTAACTTCGGAATTATTGTCACATGAACTCGAAATTTGAAATGCACAGATACCTATGGTAGGTGCTTAGGGAAAGATATACATATGTATATAAATGAGTTTGTAAAAAGGGGCATGGCACATCTTATAGGTGTGGAATCTTTTATCAGCTATAACAGCAGGCAGTATTAGTGATCT
>NW_016157690.1:7319-11158 GCF_001687245.7 Rhagoletis zephyria | reverse complement strand
AAATTGGTGGCAACTCGACTCAAAAATATTTTCAGTAGTAAGCCTTCTTAAACCTTTTTAATTTGATACCCATATTGCAATATTTAATTTATCTTATTAATTTCATTTAATTCAATTTTGAAACAGGTGGCAACCCCCTCAAAAATATTTTCGCCTGTAAGCCTTCATAACCTCTTTCTTTTGACACCCATATTGCAATATCTAATTTATGTAATTAATTTACTTATATTGAAATTTTTAAACAGGTGGCAACTCTCTATTTTTTCTGGTTTTAACCATCCGGATATTATAAAAAACAAACCGAAAAAATAAAAATATTAAAATCGGTCAAGCTGTTTTCGAGTCTTAGCGAGGCTAACGGACAGCAATACATTTTTATATATAAGATATCTTCTTTTAAAAATGCGCAGGCTCGAAATTAACTTTAGAGCTATGGTCTGGAGGATTTTTTTTCTTAGAATTTTAAGAAGAATCCGAATATGCTACTTATTAATTGGTTGTGAAATTCAATTGGACGCTTTCAGTTTTTGAGCATACAGCATAAGTCTAGTTTTTGTACTACTTTTGAATCCAAATATTTATNAATTGGACGCTTTCAGTTTTTGAGCATACAGCATAAGTCTAGTTTTTGTACTACTTTTGAATTCAAATATTTATTAAATAAAGTAAACTTGATTCAAACACTACAAAGTGGTGACCCCGTCGAAAGTAAAGATGCCCACGGAAGGAGACGGAGAAATTTTCGTAGATGCTTCGAATTTGCAAATTGCTCGTGTGGCCATTAAACCGCCGCCATTTTGGAAGCCCGATGTTCGGCTTTGGTTTCAGCAGGTGGAAGCTCAATTTATTCGCTCAAATATTACGACAGATGAGACCAAGTTCTATACGTTAGTCGCAGAAATTGATTCCTCAGTGCTAAAGCATGCAGCAGATATCTTTCAAAGGCCTCCGGCAGACAATAAGTACTGAAGGAGCGCCTAAGTAAAGAATTCAGCGGATCGAAGGAGGTACGTATGAAGCGTTTGCTGAGCGGTAATACAATAGATGGTAGGAAGCCGACAACTTTCCTTCGAGAATTGCGAGACTTGGCAGATGGTCACTTAGACGTGCTTAAGTCGCTGTGGCTGCGTCAACTTCCAAGGAACGTGCAACAAATTTTGGAAACTGTAACTGGAGATCTGGATAGCTTAGCGGAGAAGGCAGACAATATTGTGGCGGTCGCGGATGACTCTGGCATTAATGTTGTTAATGGTGATGTAGGCTCAGTCGCATCTTTGCACGGCACAATCATGGAATTGAACAAGCGATTGGAGCGTTTAGAACTGGGAGTGCCAAAACCAGTTATTCGTGTTACAAACCGTCAGCGTAGCTATTCGCCTCGAGCGCGCTTTCGTAATGTAAGATCACCAGCAGGCGAGTTGTGCTGGTATCATCGCAGATTTGGTGCCCGTGCCACCAGGTGCAAAGCACCTTGTAATTTTCGACCTGAAGCGCAGGAAAACTAGTTGGCCCGTCCTTTTCGGCGACTAATCAAATGATGGGGCCTGACGCCGGAGCAGAAATATATGTGGTGCCACGCAACAGTAACGACAATTCTCAAGCTTCATTAGTAAAATTAGCAGCAGCAAATAATACTTATATAAATACGTATGGACAAAAAAACTGACCGTGGATCTAGGCCTGCAAAAANTCCCGCCAACACCAAAATATAACGACGATTAAATCGACCAGCGTGTTTCATGACCTTGTGATCCGATATGCTGATCTGTTGAAGGAGCCAGCGCGACGTAAAGGAACTGAAACGCAGATATGTCACTTCATTGAGACAAAGGGACCGCCAGTGTCACAAAAGGTGCGTAGGCTACCACCGGAAAAGCTGGCAGTAGCGAAAAGAGAATTTAATTATCTCTTGGATAAAGGCATATGCGTTCGGTCAAAAAGTCAATGGAGCAGTCCTTTGCATCTAGTAAAGAAAGCAGACGGCACTTGGCGTCCTTGCGGCGACTACAGGCGACTGAACTCTAAGACGATCCCGGATAAATACCCAATCCGTCACATACAGGACTTCGCTAGCGAACTAGCTGAAAAGAAAATTTTTTCTGTTATCGACTGCAAAAAGGCATGCCACCAAATACCGGTGCATCCAGCAGACGTGCCCAAGACCGCAATCAGTACACCATTCGGACTATTTGAGTTCCGATATATGACGTTTGGCTTGCGCAATGCAGCCCAGACGTTTCAGCGATTTATGGACGACACGCTTAGAGATCTGCCTTTCGTTTTTCCCTATTTGGACGACACATTGGTGGCATCAACGTCAGTTGAGCAGCATGTAGGGCACCTGCGAAAACTCTTTGACCGATATCGCGAGAAGGGATTGGTGATCAACCTGGACAAATGTCAGCTCGGTTTGCCAGAAGTGAAATTTTTGGGGCATTCAGTGTCAGCAAGTGGTATTAAGCCACTACCAATCCGCGTGGAAACTTTAATCGCTCGAGCCTAAAATAGCACAAGAGCTAAGAAGTTTTTTAGGCGCTGTTAACTTTTATCGGCGTTTTCTACCACATGCGGCCGAGATTGAGACACCCCTGCAGAAGATATTTGGGGTCTTGCAAATAGCGCGACAAATCTTTGTTAAACTGGACGCCGGAAGCTTCTGCGGCTTTTGAAAAGTTAAAACACTAATTAGTAAATGCAGCTTTGCTAGCGTTTCCGATTAAAAATGCAGAGCTGGCACTCATGACCGACGCGTCGGATAAGGCAATGGGAGCGGTGCTCGAACAATGAATCCAAGGTGAANCGGCTTTTGAAAAGTTAAAACACCAATTAGCTAATGCAGCTTTGCTAGCGTTCCCTATTAAAGATGCAGAGCTGGCACTCATGACCGACGCGTCGGATAAGGCAATGGGAGCGGTGCTCCAACAACGAATGCAAGGTGATTGGCAGCCGTTGGGATTTTTCTCAAGAAAATTCAGCAAGACGGAGCAGCGATATAGTACTTATGATCGCGAATTATTGGCGATCTACTCCGCTGTTAAATATTTCCGCTTTTTTTTGGATGGCACGCAATTTACGATTTATATTGACCACAAGCCGTTGGTTCACGCGTTTGAGCAAAAGTGGGAAAGGCGTTCCCCTCTGCAGACACGACAGCTAGATTTTATTAGCCAATTTACTGTTAAAATAGTGCATGTTCTGGGCGAAAATAATATAGTCGCAGACATGTTATCACGCATGGAGAATATTGATAACTCATCGATGCAGTTAAGCAAGCACAGGCTACAGAACTCTGACATAGATATAGTCTGCGACACCTCCTGTAAGGTGATATTTGAGGCCCTACATGGGCTTGCTCACCCGGGCGTCAAAACTTCCGTCACGCTAATCGCTAGCAAATTCGTGTGGAAGGGCATGAACACCGATATACGAGCGTTGGTGAAGAGTTATCAGCAATGTCAGCGGTGTAAAGTTACCCGCCATACACGTAGCGAACTTCTGACATTTCNACGAGCGTTGGTGAAGAGTTATCAGCAATGTCAGCGGTGTAAAGTTACCCGCCATACACGTAGCGAACTTCAGACATTTCCAGTACCTGATAAACGATTCGAGCATATAAACATAGATTTAGTAGGTCCACTTCCGCAATCAAATGGCTACATCTATTGTCTCACCTGCATTGACCGTTACTCAAGGTGGGTGGAAGCTATTCCGCTGCCGGCACCCTGAAATTGTGCATATGGAAACTGTGCATACGAAATAATGCATATGAAAAAAACCGAAATACTGCATCCGAAAAAAACCGAAATAATGCATATATGCACAGTTTCGGTTGAAAACCG
>NW_016157690.1:5441-6279 GCF_001687245.7 Rhagoletis zephyria | reverse complement strand
AAAAAAAACGAAGTAATGCATACATGCACAGTTTCGGTTTAAAACCGAAATAATGCATATGGTAAAAACCGAAATAAAGCATACATGCAAAGTTTCGGTTGAAACCGAAATAATGTCTAAATGCACAGTTTCCATATGCGCAATTTCGGTGCCCCCTACACGCAGTCCACGGATTAACGTACTCGTCACTTTTAGGCAGTTCGCGCATGTGCTGATATCTCTCCGTCACCCGCGGAGTGGTTCGCGCTGCGGCTCTCTGTGGCCCTCTCACCGGGGGGATATTTTCCATATCTTCCGNCGCGCTGCGGCTCTCTGTGGCTCTCTCACCGGGGGGATATTTTCCATATCTTCCGCCAAACTCACTAGCCCTTCTAGGGTGGTGAACTCGGATCGTTTGACGTACCATTGGAACTCGCTTCTAGAGTTTCTGTAGATACGCGTCAGCTTCTGCTCTGAGGTGTAGTTCGCGTGTCGCATCAAACTCTGAAGGGCCAATACATAGTCCTTAAATTTCTCGTTCGGTTATTGGACGCGAGGACGGATCTCATCGTCTAAGGTTTCGTGGTAGCGAGAGTTTAAGAAGAACCTTAGAAAGTCTCGTTTGAAGTCCTCCCATTGTCGTCAATTCCGGTTATTCCGGTCAACGCCTTCTCCTTAAGTAGTTCTGGCATCGCTCGCGGTAACAAGTCACGCTTCACCTCGTATACTTCCGCCAATTCTTCTACACGTTCGATGAAGCTGAGCGGGTCTCGGCCGCCGTCGTATTTGAAACCCCACTTACGGACTCGGTCCATGATGGTTGCCAGCGATGTCGTAGGATACGTTGCGTATGGCTGTG
>NW_016157690.1:0-5364 GCF_001687245.7 Rhagoletis zephyria | reverse complement strand
ATGAAGAGAAACGTCTTCGCAGCTCTTCGACTGTTCCTGTCTGTTCGAGGCCGAACTCTGCCATGTAGGTCCGCAGCTCCTCTCGGTTGAGGTAATGTATCCACTTTCTCTTCACCATTGTTTTTTTCCACACTTCTTTGTTTTCACTGGACCGCCTACTAGTAGTTCTTCAGGTGGTCACTGCACTTTGTGTCTCTCTCAATTGTGCCCTTATTGCTTCTTAAGTTTGGGTCTTTCAGGTGGTTACTGAACTCTGTGTCTATCGCTTGTGTTCTCTTTTTTTTCACTTCACTTTTTTTTCCACCGCACTCTCCTTATGTTTGTTTCCCNTTTGTTTTCACTGGACCGCCTACTAGTAGTTCTTCAGGTGGTCACTGCACTTTGTGTCTCTCTCAATTGTGCCCTTATTGCTTCTTAAGTTTGGGTCTTTCAGGTGGTTACTGAACTCTGTGTCTATCACTTGTGTTCTCTTTTTTTTCACTTCACTTTTTTTTCCACCGCACTCTCCTTATGTTTGTTTCCTTTAGAGTCCCTGCTCGGGCGCCATTTGTAACGGACTTTCCTGAGTGCTGGGCGTAGCTCTCGGTTTTCCAGGGTCCTGTAAGGAGTAAACACCCTATCTCCTCAAGAAATTAGAACACACTCGCTTCTAGTTTACAGCCTCTTTATTCGCTATACTCTCGCTATATCTACTCTCTAAAGTATAGAACTAGAGTTGGTTTAAACCCTACAGGTAGCACCAGTCTTAGTGGTTAAAGCCCACTTCGAATATACAATAATAGTCTCGGAGGTTGATCCCTCTTCCACTACCCGTGTAACCCACGTTGCGACGCGTACCACGTATGCCTAGCTAATCAACAATGCTTGTTAGCACTGCTACTTTTATACCATTTTTGTCCATCCGCAGACAGTTATCCTCATTACAATTGTTTGTGCTTTATACATTTTATGTAGGTATTGTATGTTGTAGGTATTTCTTATACTGTGCATACAAAGTAATAATTCAAAATATATTAGTGGATACATACATACGTACTAGTATAATCCAAATAGATGCAATTCAATAAGCTTATGTACATACATACGCATATATATAATAATTCAAAACATAAGTGTACATATATATATATTTGTACATGTGTGTATACAATTTCAAATCAACAATTCAGGGTAAATAGTACAAAGGATATATATGTATGTGTATATAAAAGTTGTTGTGGGGCCCAGGGCCACAGGATCCGGGGTCCTCACACATTCTCTGATTGAAAAAGTTGTGGAACAAATGTTGTTAACGAAGCGATATTCTGCCGAAATCTGCAATAAAATCTGCGTTTTGCAATCTTTAGTCCTACAATTGCCATTTCTAGGGGTTTTCGCCTTAAAGAAAAATCTTGCCGTACAAATATTTTACCTGGATAGGTAATCTATCGGAATCTGCAATAAAATTTAAATCCTTGCAATATGATTTTAAATCCCTAATTTACTGGTCTTCACTATGCAAATCAACTTCAAAAAGTTCAACAGTTAATTGCTAAGTCAGCATTGGGACAATGTTGACCATCTTATATATAGAAATGTTAAACCCGTTTCTTTAGCTTTAAAACGACGTTAAGATGAAAACTCTACGATGAGCAGAACCCGAGATATAACGATTTGAAGAAATACACGATTAGTAAGAATCACGAAAAAACTTTGACAGATCATGTCTCCAAAGAAAAAAGAGAAAAAAAAAATTCCTCGAACACGTGTTAGCTTATTTCATGTATAGAACCCTTAAAAAATTGTTGAGCCAATCGTAAGTGTGACACTAAACTTGGTGCCCGATATCAAAAGAATGTCTCATATAAATTAAAATCCTTGATGATAACTTAAATTTTTGCTCCATCTTCGATATTTGCAAAACACAAAAATAATTAGGGGATTCCCTTAAACTCGTAAAGTCTTAAACTGTGTAAAACACGTAAGTTTACGAGGCCTTTATAGGAACGCCCCCTTTGCGAAAATCTGTAGATAGATCAACCAGGATTCTGTGTGTACAGTTTTTGTTTCGTAGTATTTTCCCTAACAGCCCACCATCTTGTCTCTATCACGATTGACTAAAATAAAAATAAAAATGCCGAAATTCAGCAGAAAACCAATGTTAGTACAGTTAATGGCTGAAATTCATTCTTGTCAATGTTATTGGGGCTTATTAACATTTTACTTTATTTTTTAATATTTTTATTGAGCTTTGTACCACGATTGTTTATTAGGAAAAATTGAAAAAGCACAAAGTCTAAGCGGTAGAAGTTATAGCAGCTATTTGGAGATCACCACATCTCCTCATCAGACTTCTTTTCCCTGCTGAAGTCTAGAAAAAAGAAGTCTGATGAAGAGGTGATCTCCGAAATAGTGCTATAACTTCTACCGCTTAGACTTTGTTGCTTTTTCAATTTTTCCTAATAAACAATCGTGGTACAAAGCTCAATCAAAATATTAAGAAATTCATTCTTTTTATTCACATATTATTATTTTTCATTTGTTTTCAATGTAATATAATACATTTTAGTGTAAAATTTTCCGCTCCTCGGCAACACTGAAGTTTCTTTGCGCATCAAATTTGCCTCTTAAATACAAATTTTGACAGTTCTTTTACGAGGCTCGTAAATTTGTGAGCTTTACGAGGCTTTTACGAGTTTAAGGGAAGACCCCTAGTAATAAATAGCGAAGAACAAGAACAAGAAGTGGAGCTGTCAAACGAATTACGAATGTGTGGCGTGGAAACAGGGTAATTCACGAATTACTGGCGCCCCAATTACGAACCGAATCACGTGATTCGCCATAGACAGTTTTCTGAGCGAATCACTTCATTCGTAGGTGATTCAGATCCAAGGTATATTCAAGAAGGTAGAAGTGACAATTCAGTCGAGCTCTCTCATAGCTGACTGTAATGTCAAAAAATGCAAACAAAGTAATTAACCCTTTGTTATGCATTTACCATATTTGATAAAACTGAATATCTTTGAAATTAAAGTTTTTGTAAATATGAAAATATTTAAAATCTCATTAGAATCAGCTTCATTTTAGTTATTGCATTTTTGTTTTAATGTAAATGTGAAAATTCATACTTACACAAAATTACTCACTAAATGAAATACAGTCATTTATAAAACCGTTTTGACAATTTTCTTGCTTTTACCCATCCCTATGTTCTTGAGCATTTATTTTTTTATTCAAATACTTAGTTCAAAAGTAAATTAGACAATAAAAAAAGTTTGATTCTTCTAAATTTACATCAGAACATAACTTCAATAATTTAGCTATTAAATCTTTGCAATTCGAAATTTCCTTTCCATAACATTTATTAAAAATTAATTTCAGTTTCTTTATGTGAACAAGGAATTCTGGTTTATGTTTTATCAGACCACCATTTGAAATTTGGTATATCCATGTATATGAGTGGGAGCTTTTCTTTTCACATTCGATAAGATAAATCCTGCACCTGGAAACAAACGCGCCCGCTTAGAAATACTCGGCTGCGATGGGCAATAAATAAAGTCACGTGCACACGTGAAGAGTCTCCTAATGAAACATCGCAGCAATTGGCCCACCGTTGTCGTTTCACTTGACGATTCGGAAGTTTAAATTAACGCACAAGTTTGTTGTCCTGAGCATGCATCACGTAACTTTGAAACGATAGTCGTTCAAACGATACTAACAAAACGATGTCGTCAAAACACTGATTCAAGTATTTGTGATGCTGTTACGTGTTACTGTTACTCTTACGTGAAGCGAAATTGGAATCGAATTGATGATATCGCACAAACGATCAAACAATTTTTGGTTTTCTTGAAGCTAGACAATATCAACACGATATCGTCCACACGATTGTAGTCATACATGATTCATGCCCTGGCTCTAAGCAAACACAACGCACCGCCCGTAGTTCCTTTTAATTTTATTATGTACTAGCTTTTACCCGCGGGTTTCACCCCACGTCTTTATACAAATACGAAAAATACTTTATGTAAAGATGTTATACTCTCTGCTCTAATTTTACTATAGCCGTGGTAGCAGCATATGGTAGGACACCTGTATAGCTTTGGTGTTATGGAATGAAATGAAATAATAATTTTTTGGCACTGCAGTTGTTTTTATTTAGGTCAAAATATCTCCAATAACTTATATAATAGAAGAAGTACTGTCTAATTTCTTACGAATAATAACTCTAATATGATTTCACAGCATTTTTTTAATACTTCAAAGTATCTATTAACATAAATGCATTTTCCAATACAATTACCATACATTTTATTTTCGATAAAGTTTCGGGCTTTACTTAAGGCATTCTTGTTTATTGTCATTGCAAAACCTAAGCGAACTGGAAACTGAGGTCTTTTAAATTCCAAAGGCATATCAAAAGGAATTAAAGGAGTCATGTGACTTGTGGTTCCGACGTTATGGCTGATAAAAAATTCCACGCCTATATTATGTGCCACACCCCCATTTACAAAGTCATTGGCGCATATTCATAGTCATATTTAGATCACAACTAAGTCGAAACTATTCTAAGTTACAACTAAAGCTATTCATAGTCGCCTTATTTTCAACTTTTCTGGCTAATACCAACTTAAAATTTAGTTTCGGCTGCAGCTGCAATTAAGTCGTAACTAGGAAGAAGTATTTTACTAAATTAAGGAAAAAAAGACGAAATATGTAAAAATTAAGTTGGCAGAGCGTGAATTTGATAATATTGAATGATCTCCAATTGAAATTTACAAAGACCGATCCATTTGAATCGGAAGATGAAATTAAATGCTTATTGCAATTCGAATAAGGCTACATCACAATTTTATAATTGGAATGATTTGCATATATAAATGCTCAAATAATAAGTCAATTTTAAGTTTGTTCTTTTAAAGCATATTAGTGCATAATATTTAGATATGTGTTTGTATGTTTCACAGCATGCTTTCGTTAAACATCGACTTCACATCATTGCGGTAGTTCTGGCTATTTCACACAATTAACAAACAACTTATACCTTATTTTTTTGCATAAACATGCAATGAAAATAAAAATTACATAAACGGATGATCAAACTTGACATTATTTAATTTTAATTTTTAAATTTAATTTTTCCAAAATATAAAGAAAAATCGATACATTTTCACACTCGTTTTGCAATATCGTAAAACTATGTTAAAACTACTTAGTAGAAGTCTGATATGCGACTTTGAATAGAAGTGAATTTTAAGTTGGTACTTAAATTTAAGTTGCAACTTTATTAGTTTCGACTAGTGGCTGGACTATGAATAAGCGCCATTTATATTTATCTTACTATAAGCACCTACCATTGATATTCAATTTTATGTGACTTATGGT
>NW_016157689.1:220126-221715 GCF_001687245.7 Rhagoletis zephyria | reverse complement strand
ATCACAACGGGCCCACAACCAAGGGCCTATGTGTGCTAGTGGGGTCACTAACCTAACCTAATGTGTGCATACATACACATGTATACATAGCTAAATATATTTCAACATTCGAATATACGCGCACCAGCTTTATTCGAATAATTGAAAACGATCAATTATTCGAATAATCGCATTTTATTAATCGAATAGCATCATATTCGAATAATTCGAATATTCGATTAATCGAATATCAAGTGCTCTAGTGTGTGCGTGCGTGTATGTTTGGTCGAATGCAAAGAAAGCCAACAGAAATGTTAACCAGGCGTAGAGGTATGAGTGCGATCACACTTGGTCAAACATAGTTCGATCAAACTTGAATGCTAGTTACATGATGTCCAGAGGAAAATCGGTAAAGTAAAGGCAAGAATGTCCCTGCAGCGGAAAGTACTAGTACAGAACTAGTGAATTCACCAGTTTTCGGGAGTCGAATACCGGTACCTCGCAAATCTACCACCCCTGCTTTCTACTGTCGCATTTAACATGGAGTTGTCCTAGGAGGTGACAATTGACTCCGGCTGCGTAACTTTTCACTAGTACTGGTAGTAGTAACATGTAACCTGTAACCGAACCACTTTTTTTTTTGTTGTGCACTTCGCAGATACTTTTTCATAATTATAAAAAAAAAGGAAAATAAAAATTTTAAATTATATGTTCTGCATAGTGAGATTTGAACTTTCGGCCGCAACTAATTGTAGCTAGGGATGGGTAAATTCGATATTCGAAGCTTCGATATGCGAATTTTTGAGATAGAACTTTGTGTTGCTAAAATTCGGATAAAGTCGAATTTTTCCAGAAAAAATTGAATTTCATCTTTCTTTCCAAAAAATCAACTCTTCGAATTTTTTCTTTCTGACTAAATTTGCCATCTGTGTGTGTGGCACTCCATTTGTCTTAGGGATTCAAGGAAAAAAATACATGTTTTTCGATCTGATGCATAAAAACAAAAAATCTGTGCCAAGAAGGAACTGTTATTCCAAACTCAATTTAAATTTTTTTTTATAAAAAAACTAGTATCTTTGTTGATTTTTATACCCGAGCGCATTTGTGCACAAGGGTATTATAACTTTGTTCACATAACGGTTGTTTGTAACAGGCAAAACGAATCGAGATAGATATAGACAAATGTCTACATAAATGATCAGAATGAAAAGATAAATCGATTAAGCGGTGACTGTCTGTCCGTCCGTCCGTCTGTGCACACGATAACTCGAGTAAAAATTGAGATATCTTAACGAAACTTGGTACATGCACCTCTTTTGGGCGTAGAACGGATGGTACTGAAAATGGACAAAATCGGACAATAACCACGCCTACCTCCCATATAACGGTAATTTTCAGAAATACGAAAACTGCGATAGTTAACTAACTACTGAAGATAATTCACTCAAAATTGACATTTAGAATAACCTTTAGACGAAAAATAAGAATATTAAGAATTTTTGGAAAATGGGCGGAGCCACGCCCACTTATAGTAACATGTGTATATCTTGGTATACGCTGCACCAATTTCTTCCAAACTTGGCACAGTTGTTGACCCTGGTACAGCATAC
>NW_016157689.1:210266-214178 GCF_001687245.7 Rhagoletis zephyria | reverse complement strand
CTTGCATTTCTTGTTCCATTGTGAATTTTATATTGCTGTGCTGTTTGTTGAGGTATTCCAATATCTGTCCTTCATTTTTCTTTGTTATAAGACATAAGGGTAAAAACCGTTGGGATATTATTATATGATGTCATCTACGTATCTGGCGTAGAGCGTGGCTCCTAGTTGTGATGTAAGATACTCCACGTACCTTTCTTCCAAATTCTGCATGAATACCCCCATGTGGGGCTGCCCATGCCTAGCCCGTTTGTTTGCATGTATATGTTGTTGTTAAATTTGAAGTAATTTTGATGCAACGTCGTTCTGAGTGTATTAGTTATCTCTACGGCGATTTCTNCAAAGCTGTTCCAGAAACACAACCTTCGCACATCATTCAGAACAAATAACAACGTGGGACGGATACTACGGAACACCACAAATCAAGAAGATCCATTGGATAAACAAGGAGTCTATAAACTAACTTGCAAATGCCAGCATAGTTACATAGGTCAAACATGACGTAAAATAAAAACAAGATTCCGCGAGCATATAAGAGACTATAACAAAAAGACACAGACACCGAGCGCAATACCAGAGTCAAATTTTGCTAACCACATGTTTAACAACAAATGTTCACCAACGCAAATATGAAAGGCAGCGAAACTACTGCATGTACAACATAAAGGCCAACGACTAAACGTCCTAGAAAACATGGAAAAATACAAACTAAAAACCTTCGGCGGCAAAATAATAAACGAACAAACAAATACCGCATCGGATGTTATATTCGAACCCTTAAAATTGATTTACGAAAAAAGAAAAATGACACCAACACAACAGGCATGGACACACCAAAAAGCACCACCAGGGCAAAAANTTACCTGTTTCAAAAAAATGGGCACCTTGGCATATCTAGTAATTAATCATCGGCGAAAATCACATTACCTAAGATAAATGAACATAAATTAGGGACAAATCTCGAACCAGACAGAACGAAAAATGACACTGAAGATGGCAAAACGCCGAAACCGGTTTGTCTGCAAACCAAACTTGACAAGGGATGACGGAAATTCGTTCCAAAATAAATCATCCATATATTGTACTTTTTTTTGATGATTATTTTTTGAGTTTCCACTTTGATTCACCAGGAATGCCTTGACAACGTAGAAATCTATTTCTAACGAATTATTCTCTCTGCTTTTTCACAGGTTTAAACACAATCTATGTATTTTATTTTTGTATCGCCTTCACTGGAATGGCCCATACTCATACATCCCTGCAAACCATTTTTTTAAAGTATTCTGCATTGTAAAGAAATTTGAAAGAATTCGTTAAGATTTAATTCGATTTTTTGCCGAATTTTCTAAAATGAAATAAATTACGCACACTTCCATTCTTTTACGAAATTTCGGAAGAAAATCTGTGAAGCAACGAAAATAATGGTGCTATGTGAAGAATATCTTTCAGAATTTTTCCAGAATGTTCTTTATTTTTCGTACAGAAATTTCTTTACGAGTTCGTGTCAACCACTTCGTATAATTTTCTTTGAAAATTCGTAAAAAAATCATTACAGAAATGAGATGGACCAAGGAGAAAAGTCTGGGTGTTAATCCAGATAAAACGGACCTGGTGTTTTTTACCAGGAAGTACAAGATTCCCTCACTTCAGCTCCCTGCCATCCCTGCAAAATATACAAGAGCGTGTTAAAAAAGCGACGGTAGCCCTCTGCAGCTGTAAGGGGGCGTTTGGGCGTAGCCGGGGGCTGTCCCCTAGCATCATGTACTGGCTATAAACGGTAGCTGTTAGGCCGATTCTATTATATGGGGTCTTGGTATGGTGGCCAAGTCTCAACAGGAAATCTAAAACTGAAGCACTCCAAAAGGTGCAAAGAACTGAGGTGCTCTGCATCTGTAGGGCTCTACGCACAACTCCATCGGAGGCTATGTGCGTGCTGCTCGATATTTTACCAGTTGAACTTGTTGGAAAACAATCAGCGGGGTGTGCCGCCTTGAGTTTGAGGGAACTACCAGGCTGGAGGGACACTCATGAAGGCCACACGGCAAACTTAAAGAACGTAAATATACCGGATACGGATTACAGTGCACCAAGGTTGAACTTCACAAAGAGTTATAAGATTTCCAGTCCAGATAAAAAATTCTGGTCAGGAGGGGCTCCTGATGAAAATGGATCACTCCACCTCCACACCGATGGCTCTAAGCTATCCGGGGTACCGGAACATACCAGGCAATGAAAAGGCGGACGAACTTGCAAGAGAGGGCACATCCGCTCCACTTTCGTGGGCCTGGAAAGGATTAGGCATGCCGCTCGCTACCTGCAAGTTTATTCTAAGGGATCTGTCTCTTAAACTAGCAAAGGACAGAAGGGATAGCCTCACCACTTGCAACAAGAAGAAGTTTACATGGCCAAAACGGGACAAAAAGCGGTCGAAGGATCTCCTCATGCTGAGCAGAGGGGACCTAGCCGCAGCTGTGGGTCTGCTAACAGGCCATGTTGCTATTGGAAGGCACGCGGAGAGGTTAGGTATCCCCCATAACGATTTCTGCAGAAGCTTCAGAAATGAAGAAGAGCCAGAAACCTTGCGGCACCTGTTATGCGATTGCCCCGCACTTTGTAGAAGAACACAAAAGGTTATGGGTTCAGGATTCTTTGAGGACCTAACCGACATAGCCGAAGGAGGCATACGGCAACTTCTGGGTTTCACGAAATCCACACGATGGTTTGAATAGGAGGGTTCTAACGATCCCCGTGGTATCACAACGGGC
Organism: Rhagoletis zephyria; assembly: GCF_001687245.7. Classification (NCBI taxonomy): domain Eukaryota; kingdom Metazoa; phylum Arthropoda; class Insecta; order Diptera; family Tephritidae; genus Rhagoletis; species Rhagoletis zephyria. The sequence goes on along the minus strand of NW_016157689.1, from coordinate 211,416 downwards.
CCACAACCAAGGGCCTATGTGTGCTAGTGGGGTCACTAACCTAACCTAATGTGTGCATACATACACATGTATACATAGCTAAATATATTTCAACATTCGAATATACGCGCACCAGCTTTATTCGAATAATTGGAAACGATCAATTATTCGAATAATCGCATTTTATTAATCGAATAGCATCATATTCGAATAATTCGAATATTCGATTAATCGAATATCAAGTGCTCTAGTGTGTGCGTGCGTGTATGTTTGGTCGAATGCAAAGAAAGCCAACAGAAATGTTAACCAGGCGTAGAGGTATGAGTGCGATCACACTTGGTCAAACATAGTTCGATCAAACTTGAATGCTAGTTACATGATGTCCAGAGGAAAATCGGTAAAGTAAAGGCAAGAATGTCCCTGCAGCGGAAAGTACTAGTACAGAACTAGTGAATTCACCAGTTTTCGGAAGTCGAATACCGGTACCTCGCAAATATACCACCCCTGCTTTCTACTGTCGCATTTAACATGGAGTTGTCCTAGGAGGTGACAATTGACTCCGGCTGCGTAACTTTTCACTAGTACTGGTAGTAGTAACATGTAACCTGTAACCGAACCACTTTTTTTTTTGTTGTGCACTTCGCAGATACTTTTTCATAATTATAAAAAAAAAGGAAAATAAAAATTTTAAATTATATGTTCTGCATAGTGAGATTTGAACTTTCGGCCGCAACTAATTGTAGCTAGGGATGGGTAAATTCGATATTCGAAGCTTCGATATGCGAATTTTTGAGATAGAACTTTGTGTTGCTAAAATTCGGATAAAGTCGAATTTTTCCAGAAAAAATTGAATTTCATCTTTCTTTCCAAAAAAATCAACTCTTCGAATTTTTTCTTTCTGACTAAATTTGCCATCTGTGTGTGTGGCACTCCATTTGTCTTAGGGATTCAAGGAAAAAAATACATGTTTTTCGATCTGATGCATAAAAACAAAAAATCTGTGCCAAGAAGGAACTGTTATTCCAAACTCAATTTAAACATTTTTTTTATAAAAAAACTAGTTTCTTTGTTGATTTTTATACCCGAGCGCACTTGTGCACAAGGGTATTATAACTTTGTTCACATAACGGTTGTTTGTAACAGGCAAAACGAATCGAGATAGATATAGACA
>NW_016157689.1:196697-210241 GCF_001687245.7 Rhagoletis zephyria | reverse complement strand
ATAACGGTTGTTTGTAACAGGCAAAACGAATCGAGATAGATATAGACAAATGTATACATAAATGGTCAGAATGAAAAGAGAAATCGATTAAGCGGTGACTGTCTGTCCGTCCGTCCGTCCGTCAGTGCACACGATAACTCGAGTAAGAATTGAGATATCTTAACGACACTTGGTATGTGCACTTCTTTCGGGCGTAGGACGGATGGTATTGAAAATGGGCAAAATCGGACAATAACCACGCCTACCTCCCATATAACGGTAATTTTCAGAAATACGAAAACTGCGATATTTTAGTAACTACTGAAGATTATTCACTCAAAATTGAGTTTTACAATAAGAATAAGAATATTGTACATTTTTTGAAAATGGGCGTAGCCACGCCCACTTATGGATACATGTGTATATCTTGGTAACCGCTGCACCAATTTCTTCCAAACTTGGCACAGTTGTTAGTCTTGCTACAGCATACCAAATGGCCAACATTTTTTAAAATCGTACAATAACCACGCCTATCGATAAATCAATAAATATTAAAGCTAATTTATTCAAAATTGATGCTTGCAACAATTCTTTACCAAGAAATACGTTTACGATAAAATTTTGAAAAATGGGCGTGCCACCGCCCACTTATGATCACATATCGCTAGCTTAGAGTGCAAATTTGCTAAGTCCATTTTTTTCAATTGTACAGGAGACACAAAAAACGTTCCTAAGTAATTTTCTTTAAGTATTTTGCAAAACTTTGAATGCAATGTTTCGCGTTTTTCATTTACCCTTTACTAAAAAAAAAAATTTTATAAAAGTCTGCTTTTTTACAAATTTTGTAGATAATTTTGTGACTTATCAAATTTTCTACTTTTTTCCTAAAATTTTTTTGGTTGGACTTAGCAAATTTTCCATGAATTTTTCCAATATGTACAATACGAAAAATCCCTCTCGTAGGTACATTTTAAGAAACAATTTGTTAGAACAAATGGTTTAGGTTCTTTGAATAATAATAATAACACAAGGGAACAGTGATTTTGTTGCATCGAATGTTAAAGCTATTTGATAGACTTTTTTATGCTGATTACTATAACTGACCATCAATTCAAGGTGCAGAGATGGTATTTTCAGGGATAGTAGTCGAGACTTCTAGCTTTAATTTAAGCCTAATATCACCTTTAGTTTCTTTGCTATGGCTTCTAAAATATTGCAAAAAACGCGATTTTTTGACTCTTTGACCTCGTTTTTTTCCAAATCTAAAGCTGATGGAGACTTTATACTTACAGATTCGTAAGCATAAAAAAGTCTATCCAAAACAGTATTAACATTTGATGCAACGATATTGTTTCCCATTTTTTTCCCTTGTGTAATAGATTGGCGCTTACACATATGTTAGTGTTTGGCCGAGCTTCTCCTCCGATTTGTGGTGTGCGCCCTGATGTTGTCACACAAAGGGAAGGGACTTACAGTTTTACGCTGTTTTTCATGGCAGAAATACACTCGGAGGTTTGCCATTGCCTGTCAAGGGGCGACCGCTGTTAAGGATAAACCTTCTCTTCTAAATTTGTTTGTAATGTTGCTTTGACCAGTGCTTGAACCCAGGCCCTGCGCAGTGACAGCGCGCACTGCTTACCACTACACCACAGCGGCCATTCTTTTACGATCCCATTAATGGGATTTTCGGTTCAGACTAAATAAATTTTCTGAAAAAGAAGATGCGATTTTTTTTATACATATTTTTAATTTGAAACGTAGTTGCGAACTTGTTTATTATAAACAACAACTTATACATTAAAATAATAATGAACAAACAATTATTGGTAGATTAAATTAATAGTATTTATTGTTCGCTGAAACTAAACTACACACCAAAAAATCATTCATGTGGCAAACTATCGTAAAATTATGATGGTCTTTAGGCAAAGTTGCTTTTAAATACTGAAAATCTTCGTTCTTTCTTGCTGTAATTCGGCGTCTGCTTTGGTGAAGTTGCTGCAAACTGGACCACTGTAACGGGACTATACTTGTGTCTAATCTTTGAGGAAGAGTTTTCCATGGATCTGATAACCTAAGTTTAAAAAATATTTCACCGGTTGGTGTGTATCAGATACCACGAACATCTATTACTTTGGCATCGCCTTTACCACGTCCAGGACGAATATTTTTACAAAACTGTACGTTATTAAATGATTTAAAAAAGTGTGATCCAAATAAAGAACATCCTATGGTCTAGGTTTTGACGAGCAGCTTTATATACTTATATTATCATTATTATTATTATCAATTTGGTAATTATTACGTGCCGATCGAGTAACATTTACCAAAGTTATATCGAAAAACTGAAGTGGATCTCCAGTTTTTTTCTAAAAAAAAATTCTCTTCAATTTTATAAAGAACCTTTAAATGAAAGAACCGGATTACAGAAAAGTATGCCAGAGAGTGACTTTTTTCGTTCAAGCTGAATGTAAAGCAATATCGTCCGATTGGAGAGTCCTCAAAAAAGGATTTTCCAGGATATATTAAAGACTATTGCATTTACATACCTACAGTTACTTTTTCACATTATGGAATTAACTAAAATATTTATGTAAACACTTGTTGCACGTCCCCTACTTTCATATAACGGCAAATTTAGAAACCACGAAAAATGGACTCAAAATGGGCCCTAATTGTATTATGTTAATGTATGCAAATACTTATATTTATGCTTGCAACTACTATTAACTTATCAAACGATTCCTAATCTTTGACAATACATGTTTGACTTCATTTTAATATCTTATAAACATCCGAAAGCATTAAAACGTTTGAAATAAATATCGTCTCACTTTTTTTATTTTTCACTTGGTTGCTGAAGTTATGAAGAATTGAAAATTCATAAGGGAAAATTATAGTTTTCTTATTTTTTTATTTTAATATCTTAAAAACTTGTAGACTTATTGAAAAATGATAAATGAACGTGAGGTACTAAATTTAATAACCCTAATTTGATATATCGTCCTGTTTATAACAATGAACGCATTCCACAGATAATACAAGCCAAAATTTCATTCTCAAAATTCATACACTTTGATTCAATTGCGCGGACTAAAGATAAATTTTAAATTAATCTTTCTTGGCCAATAACAATTGGCTTAGACCTAAGACATCATAATATTACTATTACTATACGGTCAAATGCCTCCATACAAAATCGACCCAGCCTAATATACATACATACATATGTACATAAATATTCCAAAATAATGTTGTTGCAAAAACCCTCAATACAAATCGAATTCGATAGCGTAAAAAGAAATATTCATATTTTTTTGGAGTTATCAAATTTTCTGTGACTACTTTGGACTTAGCAATTTTGCACATCACGGAATAAAACGGGTAGAAATAAAACAAGTAGTTAGATCCTTTCAGAAACGGTGCATTTTCAATATTCCTTGCTTCCTGCATCAAAAACTAATTGTTCATAAAAAGTGGACTTAGCAACATTTCACTCTAAGCTAGCGATATATGTATCTCGGTAACCGTTCTACCAATTTGTACCAAACTCGGTATGATTATTGTGCTTGCCACATAGAAGCAAGACGTTGAAAATTATTGGAATCAGATTCAAATTACGACCACTTTTCATATAACGGCAAATGCTTGAAACTTCAATATTTCGAAGTTTAAGAACGCTAATTTACTCAATTTATACACACCGGCTTACCATGTAGCGGTAGCTTTCGCAAAGGTGAAAATCATATANCTTTGCTGGCAAAGTTATAAATGTCACGCAAAGCTACAAAGTTTTATCTGGCATCAGCTATACTTAGTATCTGCGCCGGGTATTTAATGTTCGGCTCCGCCCGAACTTAGACTTTCTTACTTGTTAATACTTAATTTATATTTTTGTATACCAAATTGCAACTTACAATCGGAATTAATTCATTTTCTCGCTGTAAGGCTTCCTATTTTTTCAATCTGGTCCTTGGACATAATTTAGATGCTTTTGGCCAATACTATTGACGCCATATTCATAAGTTTCGGAATTTTTGAGAACTTTTTTATTCAAAATTGACATGAATGAAGTGATGTTGCCGATTTGTCACCACAGCAATAAATCGGTGAGTCGCCAATTTGTTGCCATTGACGATTGTTGCCTATTTCTCATGTTTTGCATGGTGGGATGATTCAATAATACAAGGTTTGATAAACTGACAGTTGTCTCTCTCGCACCGCTCCCTTAGCAGTGGCACCGTGTTGCTTCTTTGCAAATTTACATGGAAACAGTGTAGCTTTGGTGTGAAATAGAAGTATAAGTGTTTGTGTAATATTTTTATTTGTATATGCATATGAAGCATATTTGAAAACATAAACTGTTTTTAAATTGGATGTTTACATGAATCTCATAGTAGTCTTATTTTGATTTTGAGTCACTTTGCAGTTTTTATACAGCTAAATAGCACATAAATTACGCAATTCACGTAGATATACATATCAGCATTACGTACAACATTTCGTTCAAAATGCCAGATTTCCTGCAAATACATTAGAATTTACAACAGGAATTTCACTACTACTACTTTGCGTACTTTTCTACTACCATTTTCGCACCAAGAGATTTCATTCTTCGCCTTTCTCCGTCCTTCGTAAATGCAGCCTTTTGTAAGGGAGTGTCAAACCGCAGCTGTCAATATTTATCTACCCTTGTATTATTGAATCATGCATACAAACATATCATTGCTGTCCATAAGTACGTACATACATATGTTCATCATTATATCAACGAACTACGTTTGCCTCATCATACATATATCCATACAAACATACATACATATCTATGTACGAATGTATGCAGCGCTCAAGAAAAGCAAAAACTCCATATAAAATGACGTACAAGAAATGGCTTAGAAATTTTCTTAAGTCAAATTTCCTTAAGGCAGTACGCAGTTCTTAAGAAATTTGCTACGCTTTCTACTACGGTTTTCTAAAGTTTTTTTTGTGAAAAAAGAGCACAAGGCAACCCAGGTTTGCAACAGAAATATATGCCCGGTCCATTACTTCTTGAGGAAAGAGTGAGGCAACAGGCTGTGACGTATCAAAAACGTCAAAATTCCTTGGACACACTCATGAAATAATGGCAATTTTTTCTTGACCGTTTTCTTGGGAGCTGCATACAGGGCATTATTAACTTTGCCGCTACCAGCAGCGCTGAAATGCAAAATGGATTTATACATACATATACACATATATATGTACGTACATATGTATGTAAGTACTCGTATGCATGCGCGTTGAAGATTTTGTGCTATCGCTTTGTATTGCTGTGCATACCTACGTCGTTTTCTTTGATTTTTCCCTTCATCTATACTCTATCTTCCTTCTTACTCATGTAACGTTTCAGTTTTAAAAATTTCACTCTCCATTTTTGCGATACCGCCGCCTAACAGGCTAACCTAATATTCCCGTACGCCGCCAATTTATTGTCAAAAATTTCTCATGCACATGCAACTTGTATGAGATCAACCGAAATTGAACGGCGTGGGTATGAAGTAAATCAATTTCCAATTTTTGTTCTGCGTGACATTTTGATTTGACGTTTCGCTCAATGAAACCAAATGCAAACGCATGCAAGTCAATTTCGGGTGACGCAAAAAAACAAATTCGACGGCATGCGTACCAAAACGCAAGCCGCGAATATTAGGTTAGGCTGTAAGAAGTTTCACTTCAAAAATATTCCGACGAACTGGAAACCTTCTCCTTTTTTGGAAGTCGGTTAAAAAGCAAATATTTTATTATTGTTTGACGCGTATATGTATTTAAAAATAAATGTACTTCGGAAATGAAATGCAAATGTAGAAGACGAGAAGCAAATGTGGTGAAGTCCATTTTCTATTGGAAAGATAAGCTCTCTTTCATAAAAATTTTTAAAGTAAACAAAATTTTGTTATTTTTATTCGATGTTTCTTAAATAATTAATTTGCGCGGTTTACCGAAATGGAAGCGAACAACAATTCAAATTTATTATAATAATAATTCAAATTTAAAACGGGCTGTGTAAAGAAAACCAGCCTTTTTTCACTTCGCGTCAAATGAGTGATGTGTTTATACCTGTTTTCTAAACGATGTGAGAAATAAATAAGCGATTTGAAAACAAATTCGAGTCAACACACTTTTGAATTTCTGAGCGTATTGAAAGTTGGTTTATGCTTGAAATACAATACCGGCGAACGGCAAACTTCGCCGAATTGGGCGATGCTGTCGTTCACCGTTCGCCCAGCTATTTCGCCTACTTAAACAGAATTAGAGCGGTAGCGAAAACAGCTGATCCCATTTGGTCGCCTTTATAATTTGGGTGACCATATTTAGAAAAAACTAAACCATATTTAGAAATGAGGAAATGATAACAAATATAAATGTAAAACAAAGAAAGATTATTATAAATAATTTGTTTCAAGCCAGACTTAACGAATCCACAACTATATTTTTCAAACAACAAAAAAAATCGTGTTCAGGTTGTTTTCTTTTAAAACTTTGAAAGCAAAAAACAAATACGGCCACCTTTGGCACGCACAGCTGTCATCGCCTAGCAGGGCGATAGAATAAATCTATCGCCATGAAACGCCGCCAAGCGAACTTCGCATTTCGCTTTGGCTGTGTTCAATTTCATATGCTTGCGGGTGTTCTAATTTTGAGAGCGCGAATTTCGCTGTGGTGAGTTCGCCGTTCGCCGGCATTGTATTTCAGCTATTATGCTTCCATTTTGAATCACAGCGAACTGGGTCAAAGCGCTTTATGTATCGGTATAAACAAGGTAAATGTTTAAAAATTAAAATTTGGGGAAATCAAGTTTGACAATTCTTTTACGAGACCTAACTCTAAATTTATGCAACTGAAATTGTAAAATATGTGCTTTCCGTGTACGCATGGTATTCTAGGTTTTGGTATAACATAGAACATCAAGAGGTTAACCAAGTCAACCCAATAACTCAAAGCTGATAACTTTGCACATTCATGCTTCTGGCATGAGGATAACAATATGTGAATTAAAAACGTTAAAGGCGTTTTTCTGGGGTTTTCGGTTTTTTGAGTTATGACAGTATTGAAGTAAATGAGCTTTATATTCATTTGCATAGCATTCATATTGGATATTGAAGTTAATACCCAAACGTTCGCCACAATATTTATTGGGTAATTAAAAAAAAAAATTTACTTAAAAAGTTCTTAACTCGTCGATACTTTTCGGAATTCGCGATATTTACTCAGTACTTGAGAAAAAGTATCGAGTTCTCGATACTACTCAGTACTCATGAAGAGTATCGATATTCTGTCCTCGGTACTCGTATCGTTCTATCACTAAGCACGGATTGCATAACTTGCAAACACACAACAACAAAATACATAGGAAACAACATTTCCTATCGCTGCAAAATATGCAACCTCGAAACCCATATATATATATTTTGCAAAAGAGCATAGCAAGATAAATGCGACCCTGTGCTAGTTGTTTTGTTGTTGGAATTGCTACATATTTCTCTCATTCCTCTCATCTCGCTCACTTTATTTATTTTTTGCTGTCTCTTTTTATTGTATTTGATACATAATTTCGCTGCTTGCTATATATGCATGCTACCACTTTGCAATACTGTGCTCTCGTACTCTTCGAAATTTGGAATAGTATTTTTGCATTTCGTGCAATCCGTGTATCGTGCAAGACTTCGAGAATATCCCTAATAATTCCCATTGCTTGGACATTAAAAATCAGTTTCAAAAGTGAACTAGTGTCATTTTATTATTATTCTTTCTTCTAAATGGTTTTAGTGCCACCAGTTCATAATTGCGAGAAGACATGGATGATATTGCGGCTACTTATTTATTATGTTTGTGATCAGTATGACAAGTGTACCAAATGATCCAAAAAATCTGGATATTTCTTTATTCTAAAAACCACATGCATTTCTTTTGGTCGTTAACTTTAGCTTTGGTGTTTTGGCAAGATCATACTCTACTCAATACGTATACAAAGCTGGCCATGCGTAAAGCAATCCCCTTGCTAGGGTCTGACTTTGGGACATATTTATTTTTATTGCGGACGCTACAATAATTTTGAATTGGCGACGTTTAAACACAAACGGAAGTGTTGATTCGCTGGACTGTTAATTTATATGGGGTAGTAAAATTCGTTTCCCTTGTGAATCTCATATTTGAAGTCCATTAACTAACCCTTTATATGTATATATATATTGGTATTGCAGCATCCAAACCATTATATTGTAGTTCTTTAACTATTAGGCGAGCCCATTAACTAACCCTTCATATAAACATAAATACATATTTAGGTTGGAGATCAACATCACAACTGCTCCAACTTTTAGTATCAAGTCATGAGGTGCAACTCCCCTACTCCACTTGCTTCTGTGGATATTCAGAAACGGCAGTAGAAATCGACGCCAAAAATTTTCTTCTCCGGAAAACATATTAACCATTTCTTTATTAACTACCGTACCATCGTGTCCAGATTGTTAAAAAAAACGCGATTTAAAAAAAAAATCGCTAAAAATCGCAATTTTTTTTTAAATAAAATTCATGAAATCGATTTAACAAATCCTTTATTTTAAAAATGAGATATTGCTATAATATAGTTTTTAAAACCAGAAACGAATATAATACCTTCAGAGGGTAATAATAAATAACACAAATCACTTATATAGTAGTGACGTACAAAAAAATTTTCTTTAAAAATACGCATACTTTTAAAAATATTTGTTTCAACGCATTTTGCAATAGGACTGCGCAATCACTAAATTTATTTAGTCCATTTATAAAACCACGCATATTAAAAAGTTTTTATTTTATTTTATTTATTTTCTACTTGTTAGTCTTGTCTGTATAAAATTTTGCAATAGATATTAAAGTAATTCAACGATATTAATAGATTGATGCACACACATGCTTATGCATATGTATTAGACTGGTTCATAAAAACACTTTTTTTGGAAATTCATAAACTCTACATCAGAATATTGTTATTTGTGACAAAAAAGAGAAACGCGTTTTTAATTTTGAAAAAAAAGTTTTCTTAGAGGTCGCGCTGGTCGGTTTTTTTATAAAAACGCTAATGTTCCCAATTTTTTACTTTCTTGACATTAGAGTTGTCAAACTATCGATGGCACTATCGATAGTATCGATAGTTTAAATTTTTTTAGACTATCAATACTCATTGATAGTTTTTTCTTTTACTATCGAAAATATCGATAGTTTAGTAGGACTATCGATCATCTCTACCAATTATTTTGAAATTATTGGAATTTTTTAATTTCTATTAAAAATTGTGTTTTTTAGTGTGATGCCGACGTCATATTCCAATATGCACGCATTTACGCCAAAATACATACATATGTTAATCGTAAATCCTGTTTTGTTTGTATAACTTGTGTTTGTTTTTGAACTTTCTAAAAAGAGAAGTATTTTGGCTAAGCATTTACTTAATTTTGAATGATAATAACTTTTATAAGATAATATTTATTTCACTATGATCCTGTAAAAACAAAGCAACCTAACTGATTTAGCGCTACCGATAGCGCTATCGATAGTGCTATCGATAATTTTGTTTTTTTTTCGAGACTATCGTGAATATTGATAGTTTTTTCTGAAAACTATCAAAACTATCGATGGTGTGACTATCGATAGTTTGACAGCTCTACTTGACATGTTAAAATGTAGCTAAAAATGAGGTTTTTACATATAATTACTGTGGTATTATTGGGGAACATTCCCTTACCTACATACCTGTCTTCGTCAGCTAGAATGGGCCTAGTGCCCGAAAATATGCTATCGAAAAGAGACTAGTAAAATTAAAACGTTGATACTGACCGATTTACGCGTTGTCATGGGTTGGAACTTTTTTTCGAGGGGGTTTCTGAGGTTGCTAATTAGGAATATGAGGTCAGTTTTTTCATGCGATCCATTTGTTTGAAATGGTTGGATTTGTTCGAAAACCGGCACCCTAGAGTTTTTGGGGTCGCCGATTACGAATCTGAAGTAAATTTTTTTTAATTCAAATGGCGGATCCAATATGGCGATCAAATTAAAAAAAAAATACTAAAATTAAAACCAACCTATGACAACGCGTAAATCGTTCAGTATTAACGTTTTAATTTTACTAATCTCTTTTTGAGAGCATATTTTCGGGCACTAGGCCCATTCTAATTGACCAAGACAGGTATGTATTAAGGGAATGTTCCCCAATAATACCTCAGTAATTATATGTAAAAACCACATTTTTAGCTGCATTTTAACATGTCAAAAATAAAAAATTTAGAACATCAGCGTTTTTATAAGAAACTGACAAGCGCGACCTCTAAGAAAACTTTTTTTTCAAAATAAAAAACGCGTTTCTCTTTTTTATCCCAAATAACAATAATTTGAGGTAGCGTTTATGAATTTCCAAAATTTTTTTAACCACTCTAATATGTATGTACGTACATTCGAGCACCAATTAATTTCATTTAAAGCACTTCTGGGCACTGCCTTGCCCGCGGGCAAAGCTCTTTTAAGCTTTCTATACATTTTTTATAGGCGCATGCAGAGTAAAAGCTCTCTCTGCCCATCACTGATTTAAAGAAATGACGTGTCATCAATTTCCGCTGTAGCATACGTAGTGCATACCTCGCAATCGTAGAGAACTTTAGTATTAAAAAATGGTTAAATAAAAAATTGAGAATTGTTATTGGGAGTCTCCTGAAGAGAATCAGAGTTTTCCGATCGAAAAATACTGAACGAAAAGTTCTTTTTTCCCCATATGAAATACATGTAAAACTTTGAGCGCTTTGAGCGACCACTAAATATATTTTGATTTCAAAATAAAAAATAGGGGTATATTTTTTTCGATATAGAACAATCCTATAGGGCTTGGTTTGAAGCCCGGTTTAACCCAAAAAACAAAAAAGTTTTGTCTAATAGCGGTCGCCCCTCGGCAGGCAATGGCAAACCTCCGAGTGTATGTTTGCCATGAAAACCAGCGTCTCATAAAAATGCAGTCGCCGTTCGAAGTCGGCGTAAAACTGTAGATCACTCCCCTTTGTGTGACAACATCAAGGAGCACGCCACAACTAACATATCCTTGGCTTAGTGTGCAAACGTGCTAAGCCATTTTTTGTTTTAATTTTTCAGGAGGGGCACAAAACCTTCTAACTTTTTTTGTTATTAATATTTTCCTTAACTGTAAAAGCAGTTTCTTGCCTTGTTCCTCTTGTTTCAGTACCAATAATCGGCATGTTTCAAAATTAAGCTGTTGCAGACTTATTAGCTCTTGGGACTTACCACATATTCTCTTTATGATTATGTTCTTTTAATGTGGACTTAGCGCATTTTCTATCAACCTGTTTTTAATTTTTTGATTGTTAAAAGATTTAGTTGTTTATTTTAAATATATTTTATTGTTTTAAAATGAATAATAACCTAATACAGTCTTATTTTATTGCCGATAACAGAAAAAACTATTTTAAGTCGTTAATTAAATAACAAGGAAAATAATTAAAAACAAGTAAAGAAGTATAATTTTGGGCGAAACCGAACTTTATATAGCCAGAGCAGGTATCAAATACTGTCGTTTCAACTTTCTCTAAACTACCTTTGCATGATAAGCAGGGGTGTTTTTCAGCTCCGTGAAGTTGGCACCCGCCTTTGATGCATTTTAATAAAATACCTAGAATATGATAGATTTAACTCTCTGGAGGATTATAGTAAGTTTCTTTTTGTTTATAGTTGAAAAATAAGTGCGTAATGCGTTTTTTTTTAATTCATATGAAGCTTTTTACCGCTACAGCTTCAATTTTAATGAATTCAGGTCCAGAATCGTTTGTAGTTGATTGTAGTTTTAAATGTTTTTTAGTTGAAAAATAAGTGTGTAGGATTACAAAGCCTTTTTTCTAATCGCGGAAAAATCAAAGTAGCGAACAATCAAACGACACAGGGAACGGGCGAAGCAACGATGGGTGGATGTAAACGCCTTGGTAGTCAGCTGTTAGATTAACTTTATTTCACAAATTCTTCTACTTAAGTAATTTCCAACTAATACATAACTACCGATAGATATTTCCATACATTCGTAACTTCTAATATTTGCTAATACCTAATTTATGTATGTACTTTAGTAATTCATAGAGGTGGATGATCCTAACACTACTCTTAATATACATATCGTCGTTAATAGTACCAAACCGATTATCGTGATTCTGCAAAACCGCGTAACTGGCATTGGCTGCCAAAAATTGGATTTGATCACAAAAGCTCTTGGCTCAATCCTTATCCATTCGTCCTGAAATGTACTAGGCAGATATGGGATTGCTTTATAAAAAAGAGAACCATTTTGAAATATGAGTGTTTTTACACTATAGAAAATTATTTCTACAACTTCACATACGCGGTTTTGCACTTTAAACGACGATATACATATGTACATACATCAGAGCCAAACACAAAAGGAATAAAAATAAATAATATAAAAAAAAACTTTTTAATATACAACGCTTTTATAAATGGACTAAAAAGTAGAAAATAATATTTCTCAGTCCCATAGAATTTGTTTTGATAACTTTTGATTTTGAAATTTTAGCAAAAGTCATTATAAACAATCTATGAAATTGAAAATGAAAAACGTGGAGCGCATGCAATACAAAGCCTTCGATTTAATTGACAATAGTCAAACTACATAAAGGCGCTGGCCCAATGCAGGCTTGCTTAGCGTGCCTTGCTGTCTTTAGTTTGCTTTGATTTAGTTTGAAAACTTGTTTGGCCGAATGGCGGCTTGAAACGCTGTCAAAGTAACCAGCTGTCTGGTTGAAAAGTCAATGTCTGTTCGCTTAACATTAATTATTATTTTCCTAGAAAACTCAAGAAGATGTATCAAAAACTTTCAGATTTATCTTTAAATTAATGCGAAATAATGTTTGTATTTAAAAGAAATTGTAATAATGATTCATGCATATGTATATCTACAGTTACTAAAAAATTATAACTTAAAAAGCGATTTACTTGAAGAAAAGAGCTATAAGAAGTTTTTTCCTCTCGTGTAAAATTTGTAAAAGTGAGCTTTGCAATTTTTTACTATAATATAACGATATGTTAAATTTGATTTCGAATTGTTTTTTATTTTTTTAGTTAAGCAAGCAAATTTTTGTTTGAATTTATGTATTTTGAACAGGAACATGCCTCTTTGTCAAAAGCCTACAAAACGCTTTCAAATAAAACATTTGTCTATTTAAAACTTTGAGGCGCTTAAAGCAAGTGAAGAAAAGCTGCCATTTGGCCAGCCTTTNCAGCAAGCCTGCATTGGGCCAGTACCTTAACGTAGACCTAAAATTTCTACAGCGAAAGTAGAACTTTGAAATCGATTTTAAGCGGTCGTTATTCATATACCCACATACATACATACATATATTACTTTTCATATCAATTCAAGTGTATTACATGCGCCCCACGCTTTTCATTTTCAATTTCATAGATTGTTTATAATGACTTTTGCTAAAATTTCAAAATCAAAAGTTATCAAAACAAATTCTATGGGACTGAGAAATATT
>NW_016157689.1:185736-196672 GCF_001687245.7 Rhagoletis zephyria | reverse complement strand
TATTAATAGAAAGGTGCACACACATGCATTTACATATGTATGTACATACAAACGAGCACCAATTAATTTTATTTAAAGAAATGGCGTGTCGTCTATTTCCGCTGTAGCAAACGTAGTACATAGGGCGACATCTAGATGTCATCTACCTCGCCCTATTCACTACAGCTGTCGCCCTATGCACTATGCTATTTTATAGGAACTTTTCAAAGCTTTGCTCTGGTGTCGGACACACAACATTGAAAGTTTCTGGATCCACAACATTGAAAGTTTCTGGACGCACAACATTGCAAGTTGATAAAAGCGTTGTAATAATAATAAAAATGGGAATGCAGGATTGCTGCAGGCATGCTTATGTTAAGTTCAATATGTGCATATGATTAACTATATTAGCGAAAGCTTACGAACAAACATACATATGTACGTATAATTGTAAGAGCGAAGCATAGCGGGAGTATATTCAAGTCAGCAGTATGAGTACGGTGACCATCCGTTCTGTTTTTTGCAGGACCGTACTGTTTTTCAAAGGTCGGTCCTGCGTAGTTTTTCAAACCTGAAAAACCTGAAAATGTACTGATTTTTTCCAAGTGTCCTGCATTTGGCCCGCATTTTATTCGTTATTTTAGAACTATCGGACAATGGATGAATTTTTTCAAAAAAAGTGTTTTTACAGCTCGAAGGGTATTGATGTGTATCTTACCAAAATATATAACTTGTGGCGACTTCAATGAAAATTATTAGTGCTACAGGCGACCATTTGCATTTTGTCGTCAAAGTCGAAAAAGTGAGATTTTCAATCAAATACGCAGTTACATTTGATTATTTTTTTTCATTATTTTAAAAATTCGGTAAAGAAGATATATCACTACAGTAAATTTTGAGCCAAAGATAATGAAAATCGGATTAGAAATGTAGATGCTATGGAGCGCAATCTGCACAAATTATATATTTTTGTAAAGTGCACTTTGTAACTCGTCGATTACGTCGATTCATGACGTCAATTTTTGACAAATAACTGCGAAAAGTACCAAAAAAACAAAAGAAAAGGGTATTGTTTTAGTTTTGAACGACTCAAAATTTTCCTATAAAATAATCTTTTAAAGATTTTCACTTTTCGTGTAAGCTATTGTAATTATAATATGTTTACTATACTTTTATAAATATTCATGTAAAAAAAGATTAATATCGATGAAGAAAACGTGATTCGTTTTTAAAGTTTAAAATGTATTAAGAATTTAGAATCATAAATNGATTCATTTTTAAAGTTTAAAATGTATAAGAATTTTTAAACTACGTAAATATATGTAGGCATATTTTTGAAAAATTGTCCTTCATTTTGAATCCATATTTATGGTCACGGTAAATATGAGTATAGCGGGTGAGCACAAGAATGATAGAATCAGTGTTGCCGCGATTCTTTTTATTGGTAGCCAAATTCCTTTAAAAAAAGGGCTAAAAAAGAGTTAANAAGAATTTTTAAACTACGTAAATATATGTAGGCATATTTTTGAAAAATTGTCCTTCATTTTGAATCCATATTTATGGTCACGGTAAATATGAGTATAGCGGGTGAGCACAAGAATGATAGAATCAGTGTTGCCGCGATTCTTTTTATTGGTAGCCAAATTCCTTTAAAAAAAGGGCTAAAAAAGAGTTAAAAAAAGTCGTTGTGGCTAAAAATGGTAGCTAAATTTTTTTACTAACATATACATATATAAGCATACACGCAAACATTTTCAATAAGTAATGGTATAGAAAAACAATTAACTCTGGAAAAAAGCAAATATTTTTCCAACCAACAACCATTTTGTATTTAAGGGAAAATATACGAAACCAGCTTGCTGGCTACATCAAGTGATTTTACCATCATGCTCGAAGCATATAACTTACCAGCATGTTGCAGTTTGTATGTATGTATGTATGAAAACGTAAGGTACATACAATATATATATGTATATATATCAGTATTTCTTAGTTTAAAAATTCACCTTTTACATAAATGAAAAAAAATAGATCAAATTAAGTATATACAACTTTTTCATGCCAAGTATGAAAAAATTCTCCGAACGGCTAGGGGCAATTTTAAATTTATGTGGCCAAAAAAGTACGTGGTAGCCAAATCTAGCCACCAAAGGGCTAAAACGGCAACACTGGATATAATACAAGATTGCGCCAATCGAGCTGAGAGTAACTGGCCGTGACGTCAATAAATATCAGAATGAGAGAGCAAGATGAACTCGACAAGAAAAAGAGGAAGCATCGGACAAAAGGCAGTATTGCCAAGTTTTGAATTTGAAAAAGCACCAAATTTAAATTGGTGTATTTTATAGACTTATATGCATACATAATTTTATTGTAAGGATGCCGACTCAAATTAATAAAAATCAATGTTTCCTGCACGACAATTGATTTCTTCTGGCATAATTGAAGGTGCTGCCACATATTTTGTTGTCGCTTATGATTGTCACTTTGCCATGATTTTGTTAAAATTTTTGTAAAGCTGCTTCCCACATTTACCATTGCTATAAATTTTGCTTCCATTTTTTTAAGATTTTCTAATTTGGTGCCTTCAAACTAAAAACAAAAGCACCAAAAACGCGCCAAGTACCAAACTCAAAATTTTTCGCGTTTTGAATACCCACTAAATTTGGTGCGAAAAGCATGAAGTTGGCAACAGGGTACGTAAACAAAAGTATTTTATGACGTCAGCGATTAGGTGGATGCTGTCAAATCGACGAAGAGACTCGGGTGAATGACATACGCATGCCTGACCTTGGCTATATTTTAGGTATATAATAAAATAGATGACAAAGACATAACTATAATATGATTGACGAATGCAGTGGTTCCCTATCGGTGACCCAACATCCCGGCTCCGTTGAAATGCATTTCAAACTGGCAAAACCACACGAATTTTCGAACCCTTTCCTTGTATGCGATTTACAATTCTTCCCATAAGCCATTTCTGCGGTGGTAGGTTCTCTTCATGTATGATGACCAGGGAACGGATTTTTAGGACCTATAAAAAAGGCAAAATAAAATAACGAAATAGGCTGGAAAGAGCAAAATAAAATAGCAAAAAAGACAGGAAAAGGCACTAGGTATTGCATAAAAGGTAAAAAAGGAAAAATAAAATAACGAAAAAGGCAGGAAAAGGCACTAGGTATTGCTAAATAAGGCACTAAAGAAGACAGAAAATACGAAGAACAATCAAAAAATGCATTTATTTTAGAAATGTTTATATAATAAGTAAAAAGAGAACAACTATGAACTAGTTTCATTATATGAAAAATTTGTACTTTGAATCTTTGACTATTTTTTCCTTTCGAGTTTCTAACTAATAAAACTTTAATGTGTATAGTTGTTGCAACATTGAACCACGAGATGCATTTTGAAGTTTTCTGGCAGCATTTTCATTCGATTTTCGCGAAGAAAAGCCTTGAATATACTAAATGTGCGCTCGACGTAAGTTGATACAAGTGGAGCCCAATTTAAATATGGAACGTTTGAAACGTTCACATTATCAGGAATAAGGGCGTTTTCCTCGCCCTTTACAATTTTATCCACACCCCTTATTGTATCCAAACCTATGTTAGCTGAAAAAACGGCTTTGAATTTTTCCAACACCAATTTGGCAAGAGGTCCCTGCGCTTCTATAAGCCGCATGGGCATGTGTATATTTTTAATCTTAAAAAAAAATTGCAAATGCTATAATGAATTTTTTAAAGGTAGAAAGGGCAAGAAAAGGCAAATATCTTAAAAAAGGCAAAAAGGCAACATCAAATGTGTATATATGGAATCAGAGAAAGCTAAATCGTGGACATACTTAATCGAATATACTCTATCTCTTTAGCAGAAAAAAAGGCAATTTTCATCAAATCCGTTTTCTGATGATGNAAATTGGTGTATTTTATAGACTTATATGCATACATAATTTTATTGTAAGGATGCCGACTCAAATTAATAAAAATCAATGTTTCCTGCACGACAATTGATTTCTTCTGGCATAATTGAAGGTGCTGCCACATATTTTGTTGTCGCTTATGATTGTCACTTTGCCATGATTTTGTTAAAATTTTTGTAAAGCTGCTTCCCACATTTACCATTGCTATAAATTTTGCTTCCATTTTTTTAAGATTTTCTAATTTGGTGCCTTCAAACTAAAAACAAAAGCACCAAAAACGCGCCAAGTACCAAACTCAAAATTTTTCGCGTTTTGAATACCCACTAAATTTGGTGCGAAAAGCATGAAGTTGGCAACAGGGTACGTAAACAAAAGTATTTTATGACGTCAGCGATTAGGTGGATGCTGTCAAATCGACGAAGAGACTCGGGTGAATGACATACGCATGCCTGACCTTGGCTATATTTTAGGTATATAATAAAATAGATGACAAAGACATAACTATAATATGATTGACGAATGCAGTGGTTCCCTATCGGTGACCCAACATCCCGGCTCCGTTGAAATGCATTTCAAACTGGCAAAACCACACGAATTTTCGAACCCTTTCCTTGTATGCGATTTACAATTCTTCCCATAAGCCATTTCTGCGGTGGTAGGTTCTCTTCATGTATGATGACCAGGGAACGGATTTTTAGGACCTATAAAAAAGGCAAAATAAAATAACGAAATAGGCTGGAAAGAGCAAAATAAAATAGCAAAAAAGACAGGAAAAGGCACTAGGTATTGCATAAAAGGTAAAAAAGGAAAAATAAAATAACGAAAAAGGCAGGAAAAGGCACTAGGTATTGCTAAATAAGGCACTAAAGAAGACAGAAAATACGAAGAACAATCAAAAAATGCATTTATTTTAGAAATGTTTATATAATAAGTAAAAAGAGAACAACTATGAACTAGTTTCATTATATGAAAAATTTGTACTTTGAATCTTTGACTATTTTTTCCTTTCGAGTTTCTAACTAATAAAACTTTAATGTGTATAGTTGTTGCAACATTGAACCACGAGATGCATTTTGAAGTTTTCTGGCAGCATTTTCATTCGATTTTCGCGAAGAAAAGCCTTGAATATACTAAATGTGCGCTCGACGTAAGTTGATACAAGTGGAGCCCAATTTAAATATGGAACGTTTGAAACGTTCACATTATCAGGAATAAGGGCGTTTTCCTCGCCCTTTACAATTTTATCCACACCCCTTATTGTATCCAAACCTATGTTAGCTGAAAAAACGGCTTTGAATTTTTCCAACACCAATTTGGCAAGAGGTCCCTGCGCTTCTATAAGCCGCATGGGCATGTGTATATTTTTAATCTTAAAAAAAAATTGCAAATGCTATAATGAATTTTTTAAAGGTAGAAAGGGCAAGAAAAGGCAAATATCTTAAAAAAGGCAAAAAGGCAACATCAAATGTGTATATATGGAATCAGAGAAAGCTAAATCGTGGACATACTTAATCGAATATACTCTATCTCTTTAGCAGAAAAAAAGGCAATTTTCATCAAATCCGTTTTCTGATGATGACCATTGTGTTGTTTTCGATGTTTGGCCGATCTGCAAACCATTTTGAGCGTACTTGTAGCTCGTTGATGTATTCATGTGACCATTTCTTCCAAAAGTTGTGTTTGATTGTAGCTATT
The DNA here is from genome assembly GCF_001687245.7 of Rhagoletis zephyria. Taxonomy (NCBI): domain Eukaryota; kingdom Metazoa; phylum Arthropoda; class Insecta; order Diptera; family Tephritidae; genus Rhagoletis; species Rhagoletis zephyria. The sequence goes on along the minus strand of NW_016157689.1, from coordinate 191,076 downwards.
TGTGCCCACTGTTGTGCTTTGCTTATGTTGGATGACATGTTTCGCTTCGTAGTCGTTCGGATCGGAAGACAATGGAGTTATTGGCTGCGAGTTCATTACCGCTCCGATTTCTACCAAGGCTGTTGTGAGTTCCTCGTACGTAAGCCGTGAATTTGCCATGCTGCGATTAAGATGGCCCTTTGCTGATTTCACGGCTGCTTCCCAGATACCGCCAAAATGAGGTGCTCTAGGGGGAATGAAATTAAAATTCACAAATTCGTTAGCACAATACGAAATAATTGAGTCCTGTTTTTTTTTTTAAATAAAAATGATTTAAGTTTCGCAAGTTTATTAAAAGCGCCAAAAAAATTTGTCACATTGCCGCAAAATATATCAGATGGCAAGCCTCTCCTTCTGATCATCCGCTTCAAAGATGCCATAAATGCTTCTGTACATAGATTTGAAACGATTTCTATGTGCACTGCCTTGGTAGCTAAACAAACGAAAATTGCGATGTAGGCCTATTAGGGTGTCTGGCCTCTAGTTCGCAGGTAAACGTCAAAAGGTCCACAAAAATCCATGCCGCAGCGGGCGAACGGGCGTGACGGAGTCAATCGCTCAACTGGTAGATGTCCCATGACTTGCTACATCAGTTTTGGCTTGTAGCGTACACAATGTATGCAGGATCTGACCACTCGGCTTGCCACTTCACGCGCGTTGATAATCCAGAACTTGAACCTTATCAAAGCTACGAGGGCCTTTGGTTCAACATGATAATGACTGTGGTGAAGATGTCGCACATAATTGATGATGAATTCGTGAAGGAATTGAAATCCTCTGACCGACTCAAGAAAAGGGTTCAAATAACGCAACTGTCCATATGTGGTAAGATTTTTCTGCAAAAGATGAATATCATTAGCGAAATTTTCTTATTGTATATTCCAAATTATGCAAAGCAGGGCATGATGCAATTCTTGTGAGGTCCTGACTCATTGGACTTAACAACAGGTCGTAGATTATTAGCGAATCGAAACATCCAGCCGATTAATCGAATGCTGCTAGTGTACGAGCTCTTTTTATTGACGACTTCAAGAATGTGGTTGGTTTTTATAGTTGTGGTGAATGCTGACTTTCGTCTCTCTGCTTCTATGGTTTCCATATCAACGCCTTTGTTTTCGTTTTTAGGCAAAACCTCCAAGGGTTTGTATAAAAATGTAGGTCCAGTGTACCAAATTGATCTGGCGAGTTCTGCCACCGTACATCATCTGGAAACTATTTATGTCTGCAGGATTACTGTAATGTTGGCACATACCTCCAACGGCTCCCGTAGTTAAGTCCTGTATTTCCGAAACCCGATTTCCAACGAACGTCGAAAGCGATATTGGGTGCATCTTCAGCCAACGTAAGACCACTTGTGAATCTGCCCAGAGAAAAACGTTCAAGGATTTGTTGTAAAAAATTGATTTGATTTTTGAAAAAAGACGAGCTAAACGGAGAGCGCCGCAAAGTTCTAGCTTTGGCAACGACTGTTGTTTAATGGGGCGACTCTGGTTTTTGCTTTGAGACAACGAACGACAATACTTCCGGACTTGGCAACTGTTCTTATATAGATGACGCATCCATATGCTCGAATAGATGCATCACAGAAGCCATGCAGCTGAAGGTCCTGTTGAAAGACAATACCTTTGCACTTTGAGTGATGATAGGTCCGATACGCTGTTAAGAAAGCTTGTCCAAGCGGAATGAATGTTGTGAGGCACGGATTCGTCCCAATCCAACCTAAGCAGCCATAACTCCTGCAATAAAATTTTTGACGTAATGGTAACAGGCGTCAACAAACCAAGAGGGTCGAATAAGGGTGATGCAATTGAAAGGATTGAGCGCTTGGTTATGCAATTTTTTTTATTTTCCTTGGTTCAAACGAAAACAAAAAAAAAAGGTATCATTTGCTTGATCCCATCGCAGACCTAGAGCACTCGTGACGGAGTCGTCCAAGTTGAGATTTTTTATACAGTTATTTTTCCTCAGTCGAAAATGGTTAGAATGCCACTTGGAAAGCTCGAATCCACCTAAAGCTAACAACTGTGTTACCTCTTTCTTTATCCGTAGAAGTTCGTCCCAATTATCTGCGCCACACAACAAATCATCGACGTAAAATGACGATTTAACGATGTTAGATCCAAGTGTAAACTGATCCTGATATTGCTCAGCCAAGTAAATTAAACTTTGTATGGCCAGATATGGTGCCGAAGCCATTCCTTAAGTTATCGTTTGAAGTTGATAGGTGCGAATTTTTTCAGTCGGGGAACTCCTCCACAAAATATATTGGAAACGTTTGTCACCGTCATGCACAAGTACTTGTCTGTACATCTTGACTATGTCGGCAGTCAATGCGAATCTGTATAAGCGGAAACGAAGAAGANATCGTCATGCACAAGTACTTGTCTGTACATCTTGACTATGTCGGCAGTCAATGCGAATCTGTATAAGTGGAAACGAAGAAGATGAAGAATTAACTCACTCTGAATTGTAGGGCCTACCATTTGGATTTCGTTCAGAGATATTTGTGTTGTAGTCCGGCAAGAAGCATCAAAAACGACACGAAGTTTTGTTGTTGTGCTGGTGGGCTTTAGCGGACAGTGGTGTGGGATGTAATAATGCGGTTCTCCCAAATTCGGATTATCGATGACGCTCATGTGTCCCAAACGCTCGTATTCATCCATGAAATCCACATACTGTTTTCTCAAGTGTGGTAATTTTCTTGTGCGTTGAATCGTCTCAGTGCGGTGGGGTACGAGTCGCCTAAGCAGGAGGAATCATCCTTGAATGGCAATTTCACTACTATTCTTCCAGCTGGATTCCTTGAAACAGTGGTTCTGTACATCTGCTCGCAAGTTGTTTGTTCGCGAGTCCAAGGCTCGGCATTGACAGCTACTTCCTCAATTCTCCATAGCTTCTCCAGCTTGGCATCCAACGAGTCATTGGCTGTAAATAAACATGAACGTTGAGACAAGTTGTTGCTTGATTGGTATCGACCCGATACAACCCATCNAAAGTTGTTTGTTCGCTACTTCCTCAATTCTCCATAACTTCTCCAGCTTAGCATCCAACGAGTCATTGGCTGCAAATAAACATGAACGTTGAGACAAGTTGTTGCTTGATTGGTACCGACCCGATACAACCCATTCTAATAAAGTTTTTTGTAATATTGGTAAATTTGTTCCAAGTTTGATCTGGCCAACTTCCAGCAGACTAAAGAATGTTTCCGTACCTAACAACAAATCGATTTTTCTGGGTACGTAAAATTTGTCATCAGCGAGGGTAATATTATTTGGAATAATCCAAGAAAAATATCGATTTCAGGGTTTGGCTGATAGGCAATGTGCCGCGTAATGCAGAACGTCAGTTCGAATTCGCATTGCTGCGATTTTATATTAGTGGAAGTTTTGTATCTAATGTTTGTTGACGGCTTACCGATGCCTTGTATTTCAATGTTTTGTTTACCTTTCGGTAACGACAGTCTTTGTACGAATTCCTCAGTAATAAAATTCACCTGAGAACAGGAATCTAGCAGGGCTTTGCCTAGTCTGTAATCACCTGACGAATCACGAACTAAAATCATGGCAGTTGCTAGAATAACATTGTCAGACGACGAATTGTGCATGTGTGTGTTCACTGCGGCTTCGCGTGATGGTGGAGGATTTATTGTTTGTTGGGCTGATGTGGACCCGCTTTGGAGTAAGCTATGGTGCTGCTTTGAGCAAACCTTACATCTGTAGGTTGATGGGCATTGAGCCATTTGATGTCCTCTCGACAGGCAATTGATGCAAAGTCACATTTTCTTCGCTTGGTCGAATCGCTGGGTGATGTTGTAAGACTTAAAACGATCGCAATTATAAATTTTATGGTTTGCGCTTGAGCAAACAGAGCACGGCGTACTGGAGCAGGTAAATGCATATCCCTTTGGCTGATTCCTTACCTTACTTGATGCAGATTTGCCTGGTTACCTGGAAAAACTGATGTGGTGTGGGTAGATTCCATCGACTCCAAATATTGGTAATGCCTTTCCAGCACCTTCACACAGTCGCCCCACGTCGGCAGCATCATAAAATCCAAAGATTCTTTCCACTTTTTATTGGTTTGTTCATCCGATTTCTGAATCACCAAATAAATGAGCATCGCTTGAGAAATTTGCATATCATTACCCAACGAGAGAAGTGAACCGTAAATGGCAGAAGTCTTGTCGATAAGAGTTCTCAATTGTAGTGCGTTTTGTTTCGAACCGCCGGTAACTCGAATAAATAAGAGATATTTTCCAAAAAATTAAAGTTTTAATGTCGTACCTTTCTTTCAGCCGTTCCAATACTTTAGGGAAATTTTCATTGGTCACCTGGAATGCATCGACGGTTTCTAAAGCCTGACCTTGAAGCGAGTCTCGCAAATGATTAAATCTCTCGATGTTTGAAACACTAAATTCTTTATCAATTATCTGTTTAAAGGATGTGATAAAATTCTGGTAATCAGAAAACTTGCCGCTAAACGTTGGGGGTTTAAGTTTGGTAATTTAGTGCTGTGCTGCACAATGTAGCTTGTCTCCGGAAGCGAAATATTATGATCCTCCACTAGCTGTGCTCGAATCGTTAATATCGTACTGACGTACAATTCCTCAAGGTCCGCGCGTCCTCCATCGTCGGGATCCAATTTTTCTATATCCGTCTGAATGGACAGTACCTGTTTAAAGTAAGATTCAAAAATGGCCAAGCGACATTTATATTCGGAAGCTGAGAGAGTTTTACCTCCTGGACGTAAACTAGCATACACAATGTTTTTCTTAGTATTTGCGCGCTGATGCTTTAATTCGTCCCAAGACATTGTTAAATGCAGTAAAATTTCAGGTGGCAAAAATTAAAACGCAAATGTCAATTTGTGGCTGTTATTGAGGGATTACTTACGTGTAGTCGCGAAAGGGAAATGTTTTGCGACAGTGGCAATGGCAAGCTAGGAAAAAGGGTGGTCAAAACCAAGGTGCATACATACCAGACATTGGCAAAGGGTGCTGTTATTGTGACTTTAAGCCTACTCACGTTAAAAACGGAGGATGAACGAACACCACCGCAAAGCGTGCTGTCTTGCAAATACAGCCACCACAAGTGAACGATGCTTATAACAGCTCATACTGATATTGACTTCGGCGAATCTGTACGCCGTATTTGATCGACAGCCATAAGCACGATACTGCATTTGGACGGTTGCCGAAAGCATGACAGCTTATGTGAAAGACTGGCGAAGGCAAGATGCCGCAGTTAGCTAACTTGATTTGTTGCAGAAGTCAAACCGCCGCCTTTGGTTTGTTGCTGAAGG
>NW_016157689.1:171749-184059 GCF_001687245.7 Rhagoletis zephyria | reverse complement strand
AAGTCAGATGATTTTCAGCAACAAGTCAGATGATTTTCAGCAACAAGTCAAATGGCTTTCAGCAACAAGTCAGATGATTTTCAGCAACAAGTCAAACGACTTCTGCAACAAATGATGACTCTCATGTTTTCGGAGCCGTTCAACTGCCACGTTTGCTGGTTTCGTGCACGATCATTCAGAGTACAGATTTGCCGAAGTCAATATCAGTATGAGCAGTTATAAGCATCGTTCACTTGTGGTGGCTGTATTTGCAAGACAGCACGCAATGCGCTCGTGTTCAGTCATCCTCTAATTTCGTTTAGGTATCGATACTACTAAGCCAACGCCGCTGCTCAGTCATACAAAGCAGCGGTATTGAATGAGTATGGACAGTTGACGATCAACCAATGCCATTCCCTGATACATACATACGTGTATGGTGATATGTGCGCTTCTTGGTGCAGTGCAACCAACGACAGCGGCGAATCAAAGTAATGATAGCGAGGGAGATGATGACTGGAAGGCGGCAGTGTTCGAGAGCGATGTGTGCTGAGCTGGTGCGACGGCCGTAAGCGATGGTAAGCGAGCGAAGAGGTAGCAGAAACGACGACTATTCAAAAGCGGCTGACGATATGAATATATAGGTGCAATCCCGCATTCCTCGGACTCGGACTAGTAAAACTGTCAAAAAATAAAAATTCGCTCAGAGCGGGAGAGTAACATTGAAAAGTACGGGATCGCTTTCTAGTAAAAAATGGTAACTTCTGTCAACTTCAACATAACCTCAAACTTTTGGTTGTAAATTTTTGCTTATTTTGTATGTAAACACACTCAGCTCACACATGGTAATAACCAAAAATACTTTCAAATTCATTAGAATCCACTTACACCCGTTTTAAATACTTTTCAACATGAATTAGCAGAGTGCACTTCTCTTTTGTTTAAAATTTGGTTGCCAAACACAATACAGCTGATCGTTTGACACATTTACCAGAATTTACCAGCAAAAAATTCTCGGACTAAAACTGGTAACTTCTGACAGAGAGAGAACCGTATTTACTCTCTTTTTTGTCCTCTCAATAGTCAGAGAACCGAGTACGGGATCGATTTCCAGTAAAATCTGACTGATTCTGACTATTTCTGACTAGTGCGGACTCGTACTTGATCTCAACTTATGAGTGTGAATGATAGTTCTTTTATCCAGCGGCCAAGTAGCTTGGAGATAATGACCGTGAGGGAGATTGATGGTGGCTAGCAGCACGTCCAACGATGTTGGTGAGGGGTCTAACGCTGACCACCAGATGTAAAATGATACGAAGCGTGTACTTACAAGTTATATGATATGTAGTGCCGGGCCCCACGTTGGGCGCCAAAAAATGTAGGATTTCAAAGCCTTTTTTGTAATCGCGCAAAAATCAAAGTAGCGAATCGAACGACACAGGGAACGGGCCAAGCAACGATGGGCAGATGTAAACGCCTTGGTGGTCAGCTGTTAGATTAACTTTATTTCACAGATTTCCTTATGTAATTTCCAACTAATACATAACTACCGATAGATATCTCAATACATTCGTAACTTCTAATATTTGCTAATACATAATTTATGTATGTACTTTAGTACTTCTTAGTGGTTAAGCAAGAGTTAGAGAATCATACAATTGTTAGTGCAAACGGCAAAAGTTGTTAAGTAGCCTAACAACTTTTTATTGGTAAGAGTTACAGAATCGCACTACAGATATCCTTGATATCTACGCAGCGAATTGAAAAAACAACAAATATTGTGTGCACCCAAGTACTTATTACATAACCAAACACATATGAAACGTATGCTTTGTTTCGTTAATAATTTATCATCCATATAACAGGAATATGCCACAGCAATGCGTGGCAGGGTAGAGCTAGTATCAAATAAACATAATAAATATTTAAATACGTAAGTATCCTTCGGTCTTGTTTCTATCACCGAATCAAATAAAGGTTTGGTAAGTAAATGTGTACATTTTGTACTAAGCAATAATAAAATAGTAAAATGATATTATAATGCTCTAATAATTAAAGAGATTAGTAAAACAAGCTTTCAAATTTAAGGAAGTGACGAAGTTATTATTTTTTAATTTAAAAAATTTTATTACTCTGGGCCTGTACCAATGAGTAGAAAAGTGCCATGGTGAAAAAAAAACACTTTTTACTATGGTAAGAAAATTTTACATTTCTACTGTGCCAATTCGTAACTTTTTATTGCTGGAAACTTTGAACAGTTGCTCTGGTGCAAAAGAGATTAGGCAATTAGAATACAGCAATTATATAAAAAAAATATGTCTCTACTGACTTTAATTCTTCTAGAACTGAAAGACATGCGTTTATGAAACAAAAAACACTTCAAAACCGTCAGGTAGGTGTGATTCTTGCTCGGCTCAGCTTGTTCTTGCTAACACAACACATAAGATGTACAGATTCTTAATGAAATTCAACGGAAATNTTAAAATTCGGGGAATTATAAAACAAAAGCATAAAATGTACAGATTCTTAATGAAATTCAACGGAAATTATTACCTGCATTGTTTNTTGGAAGTCGGTTAAAAATAGTACTGCTTCAGCAACGAAGCTCGCATAAAATGAAATATATTGATATAGTGNTGTACTTTAGTACTTCTTAGTGGTTAAGCAAGAGTTAGAGAATCATACAATTGTTAGTGCAAACGGCAAAAGTTGTTAAGTAGCCTAACAACTTTTTATTGGTAAGAGTTACAGAATCGCACTACAGATATCCTTGATATCTACGCAGCGAATTGAAAAAACAACAAATATTGTGTGCACCCAAGTACTTATTACATAACCAAACACATATGAAACGTATGCTTTGTTTCGTTAATAATTTATCATCCATATAACAGGAATATGCCACAGCAATGCGTGGCAGGGTAGAGCTAGTATCAAATAAACATAATAAATATTTAAATACGTAAGTATCCTTCGGTCTTGTTTCTATCACCGAATCAAATAAAGGTTTGGTAAGTAAATGTGTACATTTTGTACTAAGCAATAATAAAATAGTAAAATGATATTATAATGCTCTAATAATTAAAGAGATTAGTAAAACAAGCTTTCAAATTTAAGGAAGTGACGAAGTTATTATTTTTTAATTTAAAAAATTTTATTACTCTGGGCCTGTACCAATGAGTAGAAAAGTGCCATGGTGAAAAAAAAAACACTTTTTACTAAGGTAAGAAAATTTTACATTTCTACTGTGCCAATTCGTAACTTTTTATTGCTGGAAACTTTGAACAGTTGCTCTGGTGCAAAAGAGATTAGGCAATTAGAATACAGCAATTATATAAAAAAAATATGTCTCTACTGACTTTAATTCTTCTAGAACTGAAAGACATGCGTTTATGAAACAAAAAACACTTCAAAACCGTCAGGTAGGTGTGATTCTTGCTCGGCTCAGCTTGTTCTTGCTAACACAACACATAAGATGTACAGATTCTTAATGAAATTCAACGGAAATTATTACCTGCATTGTTTTTCGCGTAAACTGAAGAAAACAAATAGAAACACATATTCGCCATGGCGGCAGTAACACCAGAGAAGTATTTTTTCTGTAGTCGCTCATTTTAGGGCCAGTTTTTCAGTGCCAGCTGGCTGACATCTGATTGGCTGGTCCTAGTTTAAGCCAGCCAGATCGGGCGTTTAAATTGAGTTTAAAATACGGCCGTGCATTGAAAAACTGGCCCTTAGTGGCAGCGCTTCGAGCGTTCAGATAATGGTTTTCATTTTGCACAAAAAAGGTAATGAAACAAGTTTTGTTCCAACAGTTTACATAGTAAGTCATTTACGTATATAATTTTATGTAGAATTATTTAATAAATTTCGTTGTACACTATACTTTTTGAAACTACTTTGAACTAATTACTTTTTGTTTCTCAAAAGCAGCCCTGCATGCTTAGAAGGCGTGGGTACCAATAATTTCATCCCTGGCATATTCATCCCCGAGGAAGGCAGTCGACAAATTCAGCCAAGGTTGTTTACTGGTTATATTGTGGTTGTAAGTCAGCCAAATTGAGCCTCAGTGATGTTGCTGGAGGCCAACTGAAAGTACATCGATTTTGATCCGAGAACATTTTGCGTGCTGCGCTTTCACGAATTCTGTGTTTGTTGTAAATGAGCCAAAGTGAGCCACAGTGATGTTGTTGTGAGCCAACTGAGCCAATTGAGCTGCTGTAAAGCAACAAGTAATTTTTAACAAAAAAAAAACCGACTTCAACTCTCATATAAAAAAAAAATATATATATATATCTCATGATCCGCTGATCGGATCTTAACCAGATTAGTACGGGACCACCTCTGAGACACTATCTTTCCGATGCAAAAAGAATTATCGGTTGACGTGGTCCAAAGTTATGCGGTAACATACATAAAAACAAAANTGGAAGTCGGTTAAAAATAGTACTGCTTCAGCAACGAAGCTCGCATAAAATGAAATATATTGATATAGTGATGAACAAACATATGCACTCATGGACTGCGGTTTCGCGATCGCTCAGCAACGCATGATCAGAGGTGGGCACTACCACAAACAACCCTGAAGGAAAGATTAGTCCAATTTCTCGAAAAATATAGTCGTAGGTATAGTAGCTTTGTATCTAGACCAAAGATAGTCCAAAAAATATAAAGCAATGTAATGTAAAACAGGTGAATTGTACTAAAAGTGGTCCGAATGTAATGCATAAGGTATGAGTTTTGATCTAAAACTGGTTACAATGTCATGCAGTAGCGGACAACGGGTACAATTAACGACTTGCTGATATGTAGGCACTTAGCCAACAAAATTTCATGTGCGACAGTCGCATGCAGAGAGAGTATCCGCTTAGAAAATCTGAGAACCCCGGTTCGAATCGCAGCTGGCGCAAGCTTTATTTTTGTTCTCCCCCCCCTAAATTGGTTACAATGTAATGCAGAAGCGGACAATTGATCCGAGCCTAGGACATTCAATGTTAAATGTAAATTGAATTTTACATGTTGTTGGACCAAACTTTGGACTAGTTACAATCACTTGCAGTCTAGTTTGTGGTGTGCTCTAAGTCTATTCCGAGATCCTACAGGGTCATTTTGCATGCTGCCACGTTCTCATCGTTACGCTCTTGTTTGTATACGTACACGCGATGTTAACGCTCTTGAGCATGTGCTCGTTCTTTGCCCATGCCTGTTCATGATGCAGAAAAAGGTGGCGCCAGTGTTTAAAACAGTGGTCGGCGCTTCATACCATAATTGTGGAAGATCATTTCCAGAGGTGGGCACTTCCACAAACAAGCATGAGGTAAAAGTGAGAATACGTTAGTTTGCCTAATTCATTTTGCATGCTGTCGTGTTCTCATCGCTGCGCTCTCGTTTGTGTACGTACCATGGTTGCCCCAATTGGTAACTTTCTACCAAAATTGGTAACTTTTAAGCGGTTTAGTAACTTGGTAACTTTTATTTCATTTTGGTAACTTTTGAAACCACTCATCTATTACTAGAAAGAAATTAATTATGTTTTTCATGTGCGTAATTATAAAAACCCTTCGAGTTTCAGTGGCAGCACTACTGACACCTCTAGCAAATTACTTCAATAAAATTAGAGTCATCTCATATTCGAATACTGGAAATATTTGAATTGCAGTGGCAGCACTACGGGCTACACTTCTAAAACAACTATCGAATTTTTGTGATCTCACATTTTAATACTGGAAATACTGTTTGCGACAGTAGTTCAGTAAAAATGGTATAAAAATTCGGCAATCTGGCAATTTTCTGGGACAAAAAAAAAATGTCGCGTGCNTGAATTTTACATGTTGTTGGACCAAACTTTGGACTAGTTACAATCACTTGCAGTCTAGTTTGTGGTGTGCTCTAAGTCTATTCCGAGATACTACAGGGTCATTTTGCATGCTGCCACGTTCTCATCGTTACGCTCTTGTTTGTATACGTACAAGAGATGTTTACGCTCTTTGAGCATGTGCTCGTTCTTTGCCCATGCCTGTTCATGATGCAGAGAAAGGTGGCGCCAGTGTTTAAAACAGTGGTCGGCGCTTCATATCATAATTGTGGAAGATCATTTCCAGAGGTGGGCACTTCCACAAACAAGCATGAGGTAAAAGTGAGAATACGTTAGTTTGCCTAATTCATTTTGCATGCTGTCGTGTTCTCATCGCTGCGCTCTCGTTTGTGTACGTACCATGGTTGCCCCAATTGGTAACTTTCTACCAAAATTGGTAACTTTTAAGCGGTTTAGTAACTTGGTAACTTTTATTTCATTTTGGTAACTTTTGAAACCACTCATCTATTACTAGAAAGAAATTAATTATGTTTTTCATGTGCGTAATTATAAAAACCCTTCGAGTTTCAGTGGCAGCACTACTGACACCTCTAGCAAATTACTTCAATAAAATTAGAGTCATCTCATATTCGAATACTGGAAATATTTGAATTGCAGTGGCAGCACTACGGGCTACACTTCTAAAACAACTATCGAATTTTTGTGATCTCACATTTTAATACTGGAAATACTGTTTGCGACAGTAGTTCAGTAAAAATGGTATAAAAATTCGGCAATCTGGCAATTTTCTGGGACAAAAAAAAAATGTCGCGTGCTTTTTACCAGACCCACCTACCGAATGTATTTCGACCCACTGGATCCGAATCTGAGGTCCGTTTGACACGTACAGTACATACCGAAAAAATAGCAAAAAATTAGCAATTTTCGCAATTCACTCGAAGATTTATACGCGTCAAGAGGACGGTTAAAAGCACCCGCAACTCTTTCTTTGTGGGCCGGTGCTATTATTCCGTGAGTCGCAGGTTCAAATATCGGCANGACAAAAAAAAAATGTCGCGTGCTTTTTACCAGACCCACCTACCGAATGTATTTCGACCCACTGGATCCGAATCTGAGGTCCGTTTGACACGTACAGTACATACCGAAAAAATAGCAAAAAATTAGCAATTTTCGCAATTCACTCGAAGATTTATACGCGTCAAGAGGACGGTTAAAAGCACCCGCAACTCTTTCTTTGTGGGCCGGTGCTATTATTCCGTGAGTCGCAGGTTCAAATATCGGCACATTCCGAATGAAAAATTACACTGAAGATGGCACAACTAGTGATGTTCCGATATCAGTACTTAAAAGTATATACTCGAGTACCTCTACCAAGTACCGAGTATTTTTTGTACTTCGATACGCGTGTACAAGTACTTCATGGGTATCGAGTACAAAGTGCAAGTATTTACTTGTTTGCTAAAATTGGGAAAATCAACTGAAAATAGATCTGTGTTGTAGTTTTTGAAAAAAAAAAACGATTCAAGATGTGAACCACTCGATTTCGCTAGGGTTAAAACTAACGAGAGTGGAGAACAAAAATCGTATCGAAATAGAGAAGGATGTGGAGGCAGCCTATGAATTGCGGAAGCGTCGTATATAGATCGTTTTAAAATCGAAGAATCAAACACAAGTAAATAATGAGCTTCTCGGCACTTAGCATTTCCAATTTCAGCACTTTCAAGTAACCCCATTTCAAAATAGAAGGATATCAACCGGCAATTTCAGCTCTTCATAAGCCTTTCTCCACTGTATGTCGTTATATTGTAAATAGAGATTTCTTGTGTAAGTACTTTCGAGTACAAGTAGAATCGAGTGTTTTCTAGCTATACTTTGAGTAGCATCGAGTATTCTCTTCGATACTTTTAATGAGTACGGGCATCGAGTACATGGTGGTATCGGACGAACACTAGGCACAACGCGGAAACCGGTTTTGTCTCCAAACCAAATTTGGCAAGGGATGACGGAAAATCGTTCCACATTACATCATACTCCTACGCTGTCGAAAAGACGAACAACGAAAATGAGAATATCGGCACATGCAGTAATTAGTTGATAGACAAATATTTTCTAATAAAAAAAATATTATAATTATCAATAGGATTTTCAATCTTGATAATTTATTTAGAAAATAGATTGAACTGGTGGATTGGGAGCTATCTATGAAATTAAAAAAAATTAATCAAAAACTTGTATTATCTATAATTACACCCTCAAGAAAAATTTATTTTTCCGGCTTGTTTGAATTATCTCTTAACGACATGTACATAACTGAAAATTTAGAACTTAAAAGTTATTTTTAATACAGTTAAGTTATTGCTGAAAATTTTGCATGGTTGTCAATTTTCTTCGAATGCTAAGAGAAGGGTTGCTCGGGATGTAAAAGTTGATTTCTTCGCATTACAGTTAACTACTAAGTACAGGTCGGAAAACTTTTTAAAATTTGCAAACTACTTTGTGTTATTAAACGCACGTTTATGTAGCTAAAAAAATTAATTTTTCAAAGTGACAAGAATAAAGGAAAATTTCTTGCTTGGAGGATGAGCAGCCAACTGTTAAAAACGTTATATTTAATAGCTCGTACATAAATAAATAAAAATCTTTCCAACTTACGAACACTTATGGGAAAAGGTATCCAAATTTACACTGAGGAAAAACACGAAGTATCCCTCAAAATTTAAGGCGAAAATGTATCCAATTGGATACATATGTATCAAACGGCAACACTGGTGTGAGATGAGCTACCCTAATCCCTCAGGAAAAGGGCACACTTAAACCACCAAGGGCCCGTTGTGATGCCGTATAAGAGACTCCATATGTCCCTCCTCTTACCTTAGTAGTGGAACCACTTCGTAGCTCTGATGAAGCGCACAAAGTCATAGACACTGGCTGAATCCAGTTTGGCCAGACATTCAAAAGAATAATGGAGGAACGAGCATCGGCGAGCTCTCGCCAGAGCAGGACAGTGGCATAAGTAGTGCTCCACGCTTTCGATTTCCTCCTCATCGCGGCAGCTACGACTGTAGTCGTTTGGCTGCAAACCCATTCTAGTGGTGTGGAATCCCATCAGGCAATGCCCGGTGAGAACTCCAATAACATGCCGCAACAGTGGTCGCTCCAAGTGGAGAAGAGGGCGAGATCTACGCTTGTCAAGCTTAGGCCAGATATGTCTTGCTATCCTGCAAGTAGGCTCCGCAGACCATCTTATATTAGCCCGTCCGACAAAGTTATTCTCAAGCCAGATCTTGCAAGAAGATAGCGGAATGCCCGCGTTACGGGCTGTACTGATTGCAGGCAACAAGGTTCCTTTCCTTGCTAGTTCATCTGCAGTACACTTTCCTGGTATGTCTTTGTGGCCTGGCACCCACACAACATTAGTGACGTAACACCTTGCCAGTTCATTAAGAGTACGTCTACATTCCATAACAACCTTCGACGTAGATTTGTCACTATTAAGTGCTTTAATAGCCGCTTGGCTGTCAGATAAGATTGTTACCGCCTTCAGATTAATTAGAGAATCGATCAGCCAACTTGCAGCTTCATTTATTGCTGTTAGTTCAGCCTGAAAAACGCTGCATAGATCTGGCAGACGAAAACTGAGGCTAATTGAGAGTTCTTGCGAGTATACCCCACTTCCTTCCTTCAGATCCAACTTGGAGCCATCAGTGTAGATGGCTGTTGAGTCAGAATACGATATCAGGACCGAATCCTCCACCCATTCTTCCCTTGAGGGGATCCTTGTCTGGAAATAATTCTTTAGTCCCGTAGACGCCTAAAGTCATCTGGAAGATCTTCCAAGATTCTAGACTGCCCAAACCTCGTGTCACTCCATTTGATTAGTGCATTTAATCTAATAGCATTACAGCTTGCCTGTAGTTTACCATATAGGTCCACAGGTAACAAGTGAAGCAAGGTCTCTAGGGCTTTAGTCGGCGTCGATGGTAACGCTCCCGTGATCATCATGCACGCCACCCTTTGGACCGCTGTTAATTTGTTTCTTATAGTAGATTTAGCTACGGACGGCCACCAAACCGTTATGCAGTAGAATAGAATGGGACGCACAACCGCTGTGTATATCCAGTTCACAATATGAGGCTTCAATCCCCATTTTTTTCCCAATCGCCGATTTACAGGCATACATAGCAGTTATAGCTTTCGTGCAGCGCTCTTCTATATTGCGCCGCCAAGTTAACTTTCTGTCAAGAATAACGCCCAGATATCTAACCTCCTCCGAGAAAGTCAGTGCGATACCGTTCAAGGAAGGAGGTTGTAGCCGGACAGCTTTCGTTTTTTTTGAAAACAGAACCATGGCCGTTTTTGCCGGATTGACACTAAGTCCTACTTCTTTGGACCAGGTATCCACGACGCGTAAGGCGCCCTGAACTAAGTCACATAGAACTTGGGGGTGCTTACCAATTGCCGTTAGGGCAAGATCATCCGCGTAAGCAATGACTTGGCAACCTGTACCTTGCAACCGTGACAGCAGGGTATCCACCGTTAGATTCCAAAGAAGTGGGGAGAGCACCGTCTTGTGGGGTTCCGCGACTTGCATATCTTGTTATAGATGCCTCCCCCATCTCCGAATAAATAGTTCTACTGCCTAAGAGGCGACGAACAAACTCAACCATAGGGTGATCCAGCCCAAGGCGAGTTAGGGCTTGAAGAACCGCTCCCGGGAGAACATTATTGAAGGCACCCTCGATGTCTAGGAACACGCCTAGTGCAAATTCCTTAAAAGCGAGAGCCTTTTCAATGGTGCTGACAATACTATACAAAGCTGTATCCACAGATCTATCTTTCCAGTGGGCGTGTTGACAGCTAGAGAGATTATTTACAACAATTTCCTGTCGGATCTGCGAATCTAGAAGTCTTTCCAGAACCTTGAGAAAAAAAGGAGTAAGGCTTATCGGTCGAAAGTCACTTGGTTTAACGTGGGAGGGTCTACCTCCCTTGGGAATAAACACAACTTTCGCCAGGGTCCAACCCTTGGGTATGAAACTAAGCTTGATACAAGCCTTATAGATTAAGACAAGTATCGGACATAAAACGTCAGATGCTGACTGAAGATTTGTATGGCTGGAATGACTTTATGGCCCAGTCTACCCTTTGTTCAGAGATAATGGCCGCGGTGTTGGGCTCCGCAGTACATCCTGGAAAATTAGGACTACAAGCATTTCCTCACGAGATGACGTCCAGTCACCATTTGGTTTCTGAATATACATCGGGTTCGTCGGACTTTTCGCAAGCACCTTTCGCAGGCGATTTCCCTCCGACTGACCATCTATACTGTCGCAGTAATCCTTCCAGGAGTCCCTTTGGGCTTTCCTGGTGGCATTTTTGAATTTCTTCAGGGCTGCCTTATATGCAGCCCAAGAACCATCGCGCTTTGCCGCATTAAAGAGTATCCTGCTTTCCTTCCTTAGAGAGGCGATTTCTTTGCTCCACCAGTGTGGCTTCTTCTTTCCTCTCGGAAGTACAAGTGGGCAGGAAGCAGATAAGGCCGAATTACAGGCTTCGGTAATGCAATCAACGGCTTCTTCAATTTGTTCCGATGAGCCTAACTCACCGAGAGAAGCAAGGTTTGCGAGAGAAAGCTCCGCTTTCTCAGGTGGTGACAGTAAGCCTAGCTTACTGAGAGAAGCCTTGTTGAGCAAATTAGACGAGAGTACTTTCCTAAACTTAGTCCAGTCAGTACGTCTCTTATTTCTGTAAGCGGCCGAGGCCGGAAGTTCAAAGGAGATTACAAATGAGAGATACATGTGATCAGAGAATGAATGGTCGCTCAGTACCTTCCACTCCCTAATACTCTCAAAGAAAGCGCTAGACGATAAGGTAATATCTAATACCTCCTTCCTATTTGAGGTTACAAAAGTGGGTTTATCACCAATATTACAGATGGCTAGATTATATAATAGTATAAAATCAAGTAACAACTCACCCCTGGGGTTGATGTCGGTAGATCCCCATACCGCGTGATGCGCATTTGCATCGACCCCGATAACTATGTGAAACTTCCTCGAGTTGGCCTCTTTCACCACACCCAGTAACCGAGCGGGAGGGCAGTCTTGGGGATCGTAGGCCATGTAGGTACTGACCAGCCAGAGTGTTGTGGATTGGCTTTCCACAGAGATGCTCACCGTATCTTCATCGCTGAACTGTGTGAGTAAATTATAAGAAATACTTTTTTTGATTAATATACATGCCCTGATCTTACCTGCCACAGGTGCCGACACTATGCGGTAAGCATCAGAATTAAGTCCACAAACCCTGTGCTTAACAACCCAGGGCTCCTGGACAAAAACTAGCTCCTCCCCTCTATCACTGAGGTGCAGGAGCAGAGCTGCAGAAGCTGCTTTAGAGTGATGAAGGTTTATTTGTAGAACCTTCATCCACAGCTTATAAAATTTCATCCCCGTCCATCACTTCTGGCGGGGTTCTATCGAACGCCTCAACGATGGTATCATCGGCGTCCTCTGA
>NW_016157689.1:166507-171570 GCF_001687245.7 Rhagoletis zephyria | reverse complement strand
TATCATTTTACCCTTATTCCCTTCTTGTGTTTTGAGGGTAATGGAGTAAAAGCCATAGCTAATTACTCCCTTGCAGTCAGCAAGGATTGGGAGAGACTCATCGTTTATCACCAAGGTGATGTAACGTTGCTGCTCCCTAACCTCGCTGACCTTCACTACTTTCCAATCAAGGGCTGGTAGTGCATCATTTGAGACCTGGATGATATCCAGAATCTCCTCAGGACTCGAGGGTTCCTCTGGGACCCAGGCTCTGGCTCGCGGCTTACAAGGGATTTCATCCCTGTGCACTGCCACCAAGTCAGCGCTGGGCCACAGTTCCCCAAGAGAAGAAATTGCTTCCTTATAAAGTCGCGCCGACCGTTCATCAGCGCAGGAAACTAATTTGATGCGGCCTTGGTAGAGACCAGCATCGCGGACAGTTAGCGCAGGGCCAGGATTTTTCCGGAGAATCTCCTTGTACACCCGGCAGAGACCCACCAGGACGGACCTCCAGTTGTCGGCCGTCAGGTTTCCTTCCGGGTGCCCCCTATCCATAACTGCCAGGATCAAGTGGTCCTTGGCCACATCACTGAAAGCCCTCAGAGCCCTTGGAGGGTTAAGAGGGCTGTTAGCGTTAGAGGTTTTGGGCCTCTTAGGAGCAGCATCCACGTTGTCTGCTGACCTTTGCCTTTTGCTGCCCAGCTCCCTAGGACGAGAGTGAGTGGGTGCAGGTTTGTTGGCGGCATTTCCTTCCTGAGGTCGCTCACGACTTTCGGAGAGAACGCCCCTCGCCCTCTCAACCACTTCCCTCATACTCTCGGGAACCGGGTCATTGCCGAACTTCGTCAGTAGTCTAGAAGCGGCTCTTCTGTCCCTCTTCGCCCTGACTGCTGGTCGGACTTCTTTTTTGGTCCTCGAACCACTGGGACCTGGGACGCCTTTGCGTTGATCCGACTTCTTACCCTCAAGGGGCTTGCGGTTGGTGGTGCTGTCCGTGCAGAACTTCTGGGTGCCAGTATCGCCTTCACCCGGTGCCGCTTTGGAGCTGCCCTCAAGGGGTGTACTCGCAGCTTCCAGAGATGTGGACGACTGGCACGAGAGGTCAATTGGCCGTGCAGGCTCCGCTTGCAACCCAGACGCCAGTTGACCACTACCCACCAGGGGTTTGTTGCTACTGACGCCGGGCGCAACATTTAGTATTGTTAGCCGTTTAGGCTCCTTCGGGACCGCTCCAGCGGCTACCGAAGATGTCGTTTTTAGANTAATTGGCCGTGCAGGCTCCGCTTGCAACTCAGATGCCAGTTGGCCACTACCCACCAGGGGTTTGCTGCTACTGACGCCGGGCGCAACATTCAGTATGGTTAGCCATTTAGGCTCCTTCGGGACCGCTCCAGCGGCTACCGAAGATGTCGTTTTTAGACAGACTTTAACGCCGGGTCCGTCGGCGGCATTTTTACCCGTGCAGGGATCCGGGGCTACATTTTTCGAGTTCATTTATCAGCTGGTTCGTTGGTCACCTACTGAGCCGAAACCGTTCGACGACCGAATATATGGGTAAGGGGAAAAACGGCCGGCCTCAGCAGGGCCCCATGCTGAGGTAAGTCCACCGTTACTCCCGGGGGCGGACAGGTATCCGGAAGGCGCCGTTAGAATACAGTCGGGAAAACCCCCTGACTGCAAACCATCCAATGGGCACGGTGACGCATGACACCCTGGATTAGGGGGGCGTTTTATACCTACCGCCAGGTACCCCCTAGAAATAGCCTAAGTATGCCCACCCCAGCCCCCCTCGGGCGAGCCCGTACGGCCTACCACTAGACCTAGATGAGGCAGGGGAGTTTATACCTCGGCCTTGGCTAGGCCCCGCCTGCTTGCACCACTGCAGCCATAGGAACAGGCCTACCTTGCCACAGCGGTGTAAGCAGCGATGCCCATTGCCCAGTCGGCACCCGCTTGGAGGATATATCTAGGAGGATTTTCGCCAACGCAGCTCATTATATAACAAATAAAATATAAATCCACATTTCAAACTTTGTGCAAAAGTTATAAAAAATTTGTAATGTTTCAGCTAGATTTTGAACTCTTTATTCATATTTTTTAGAATTTTTTTAGTAAGCAGTTTGATAGCCCATTAAGTTTCAGGGCAATAATGTGCAAGTTTGAATGGGCTAAATAATCGCGTTGATTTTTAATAATAATAATTTTTTTCTTGTAGATATTTGGTTAGGGGGTCGGTTGTCGAAAATGCTAAATTACGTTCTGCTAAGAAGGAGCATGGCAATATTTCAGCCTTTTTTGCGTTCATTACATTTTCAATGAAGTCTTAAAAAAGTCGCCTTGTTTTTTCTGTCTTTTTATGCCGCTACAGCTTTTTTGATGCTTTTGCGACCGTGCGTGTTGCAATAGATCAGCTTTTCCTGATTTGGCTTTTAATATGCCTATTGCAAACATTACAATAAGCCTCGTAACCTCAAGTGTTTACACAACCAGTCTTTAAACACGGGATCCTTAGTCCAAGATCCAAAAAAAAAGTGCGCGTACGCTTGGTTTGCATCATATTTAAGTCATCTGTGTCCAAAGCAGCTGCTGCAAAACACAAAGCTTGTAAAGATTTTTTAAGAAAGTAATTCAAAATCAGTTCTACTTACGAGACCCTTACCGTCAAAAAGAAAAATTGCTGGGAACTTAAAAAACGTAATTTTTTGCACAAGAAACGTCCAAACGTCAACGGGATAGAAAGAACCTCCAAATGACGTAAAAAACGTCAACCTGGCAACGCTGCGTGTACGTATACAAGCGAGAGCGCAGCGATGAGAACACGACAGCATGCGAAATGAATTAGGCACACTAACGTATTCTCACTTTTAGCGCATGCTTGTTTGTGGAAGTGCCCACCTCTGGAAATGATCTTTCACAATTATGGTATGAAGCGCCGACCACTGTTTTAAACACTGGCGCCACCTTTTTCTGCATCATGAACAGGCATGGGCAAAGAACGAGCACATGCTCAAGAGCGTTAACATCGCGTGTACGTATACAAACAAGAGCGTAACGATGAGAACGTGGCAGCATGCGAAATGACCCTGTAGGATCTCGGAATAGACTTAGAGCACACCACAAACTAGACTGCAAGTGATTGTAACTAGTCCAAAGGTTGGTACAACAACATGTAAAATTCTATTTACAATTAACATTGAATGTCCTAGGCTCGGATCAATTGTCCGCTTCTGCATTACATTGTAACCAGTTTTGGGGGAAACAAAACAAAAATAAAGCATGCGCCAGCTGCGATTCAAACCGGGGTTCTTAGATTTTCTAAGCGGATACTCTCTCTGCATGCCAATGTGGCACATGAAATTTTTTTGACTAAGTGCCTACATATCAGCAAGTCGTTAATTGTACCCGTTGTCCGCTACTGCATGACATTGTAACCAGTTTTAGATCAAAAATCATACCTTATGCATTACATTCGGACCACTTTTAATACAATTCACCTGTTTTACATTACATTGCGTTATATTTTTGGATTATCTTTGATCTAGATAAAAAGCTACTATACCTACGACTATATTTTTCGAGCAATTGGACCAATCTTTTCTTCAGGGGAATTAGGCACACTAACACATTCTCACTTCTAGCCAAGGCTTCCCTGCAGGATCTCGGAATATACTTAGAGCACACCTCAAACTAGACTGCAAGTGATTCTAACTAGTCCAAAGTTTGGTCCAACAACATGTAAAATTCTATTTACATTTAACATTGAATGTCCTAGGCTCGGATCAATTGTCCGCTTCTGCATTACATTGTAACCAATTTGGGAGGGAAACAAAAATATAGCTTGCGCCAGCTGCGATTCGAACCGGGGTTCTTAGATTTTCTAAGCGGATACTCTCTCTGCATGCCAATGTCGCACATGAAATTTTGTTGACTAAGTGCCTACATATCAGCAAGTCGTTAATTGTACCCGTTGTCCGCTACTGCATGACATTGTAACCAGTTTTAGATCAAAAATCATACCTTATGCATTACATTCGGACCACTTTTAATACAATTCACCTGTTTTACATTACATTGCGTTATATTTTTGGATTATCTTTGATCTAGATAAAAAGCTACTATACCTACGACTATATTTTTCGAGCAATTGGACCAATCTTTTCTTCAGGGGAATTAGGCACACTAACACATTCTCACTTCTAGCCAAGGCTTCCCTGCAGGATCTCGGAATATACTTAGAGCACACCTCAAACTAGACTGCAAGTGATTCTAACTAGTCCAAAGTTTGGTCCAACAACATGTAAAATTCTATTTACATTTAACATTGAATGTCCTAGGCTCGGATCAATTGTCCGCTTCTGCATTACATTGTAACCAATTTGGGAGGGAAACAAAAATATAGCTTGCGCCAGCTGCGATTCGAACCGGGGTTCTCAGATTTTCTAAGCGGATACTCTCTCTGCATGCCAATGTCGCACATGAAATTTTGTTGGCTAAGTGCCTACATATCAGCAAGTCGTTAATTGTACCCGTTGTGCGCTACTGCATGACATTGTAACCAGTTTTAGATCAAAACTCATACATTATGCATTACATTCGGACCACTTTTAGTACAATTCACCTGTTTTACATTACATTGCTTTATATTTTTGGATTATCATTGGTCTAGGTACAAAGCTACTATACCTACGACTATATTTTTCGAGCAATTGGACCAATCTTTCCTTCAGGGTTGTTTGTGGTAGTGCCCACCTCTGATCAGGAAACTTACAAATATATTTATGTTGGTACTCGCATTTTTACGCGTTGCTGAGCGATCGCGAAACCGCAGTCCATGAGGAGCTTTCGTTCTTGAATTTGAGTATAGGCCCAACAAAAATAATAATTTAGCAAATATTCCACGTCAGAATACAGAACCAAAAAACTGATTACTAAATCTGCTTTAAGTATTTATTATCAAAACGTAAGAGGCACAAATACTAAATTAACGAATTTATATCTTAATGGCCTTGAATGCAATTATAATATAATTTCTTTGACTGAAACTTGGCTCAAACCTCACACTTTTAATTCAGAGATTCTTTCAA
>NW_016157689.1:145387-165635 GCF_001687245.7 Rhagoletis zephyria | reverse complement strand
CAATTTCAAGTCCGTCTCTTCTGGCTGATGTAAGCTTTAATGTTCCCTCACGCGTATCAAGACACTTTTGTCCCATATTTCTGAAAGCTTGTAAAACCAATTTTGAATTGCACGACCCACTCCGTTGCTTATGCCAGGATTTTAACTCTCATTCCAGCACGTTTGATATATCAGATCCGCTTTTCAGCATTAAGAAAGCGATACTCTCCTCTCTCAATAAGTGAATTATTGACATAAATACATAAAATCAGCTGATGAATTTAGTTCTGTAGCTGAACAGTTTTAGATCTCGACACTTAACAAACTCCTGCCTATCGTGACTCGGCGCAAAAATTTAAAATATTGGTTCCGTACGTCATGCGGACTGCGCCCCTCGTGCGGATGGGCGGGAATGGAGGGTAAAAACCGTTGGGATATTATTATTATTATTATGACTATATCAATAGGGGTATTCTCTGAGTCTAGCATAATTGCAAGATAGCAAGAAATGCAAAAATCCTCTACTGAAATATGCAATACTCAGAGAACGCACCTCTGAGTACATAATGTATCCTTTGTAAAATAGTCTGCTGATTTCATAGTGACCCTGTTGTTAACAAAGAAGAAGACAAATTTTAAATAAATAAGAATTGAAAATGCCGCGAACAAGTGATAGGGAAAAAATAGTAAACTTCTTAATTGAAAATGCTGCATTCGACATTCTGGTTCAAGGTACGATTTTATTAGTAACTTTAATTGTATTTTTATATATGTATTATGTGTATCCAATTTGTTAGGTGATGAAAGTTATTGGAACTGATGGAGGAGTTGAATGAGGATCTTCTTATTACTTTGTCTAGCCATCGTGGAAGCTTTCAGCGAATTCCTAAATCAATTGAATGGAGATCAACTGTCCTTGAACAATTTGATGAATTCCGGTTCCGCCAAATGCTACGAATGACTAGGAATCAATTTTCTTTTATACTGTCTGTAATTAGTGCAAGTCCTACATTTAATAACTCGCATTCCCTTCAACAATACCCGGTGGATCTCCAACTAGCCATTGTGCTGTATCGCCTGGGTTCTTCCGGAGAAAATGCGGCCATCCGAAAAGTGGCCACCGTATTTGGGGTTGGAGATGGTGAAACCATTTATAAAATTACTCGCAGGGTGTTTCGCTCATTTCTAGTACTCAAAACTAAATACATCTCGTGGCCAGATGAAGCTGAAAAGCGAGAAATTGTAGAGAAGACATACCATGAACTCCCACATTGTATTGGGTATATTGACGGCACTGAATTAAAACTTTCCGAAGCACCAGTGGTCAACCATACGGTTTATTTCTCAAAGAGCCGAGTGTACTCCATTAAGGCCCAAGTCGTGTGCGATCATCAATTACGCATACGCCATGTTGCGGTTGGCCACTACGGAAGTGTACACGATGCACGGATGTTTCGTACTAGCGCTCTTTTTACACGCAAGAACGATTTTTTTTACTTGTGATGAGTGGTTAGCGGGAGACTCCGCATACCCACTGCTTACTACGTTGATAACTCCATTCAGGTCAAACTCTCAGCAATTGAACTATTGCAAGCGCAAAGCATTTAATTTACGTCACAGCCGATTTCGCGTAAGAATTGAAAATTGTGTCGGGCTTTTGAAAGAACGCTTCGGTAGTTTAAAAGAATTAAGGATCCGAGTTCAAGATAAAAAAAGCCATCGTTTTTGTTCGGAGTGGTTTATTGGTTGCTGCGTATTGCACAACATGTTGTTATCATCCACTAACCCTGATGAATATCTCAGCAACTCACTCGAAGAAGACGGAGACGAAATCAGCAATACTAACACCGACAACCAAACAACCAATGAAGCAGAATTCAAGCGTCAGGCGTTATATAGGTTAATGTTTGGTGTTGAATAAAAACTTTAAAACTGCAAATGTATGACACCGGCATTATTATTTGTTAAAGTTACAAAATTCAAGACCATTTCGGGATTAGTTCGGGAATAGCTAGGGACCACTTCAAGAGTAGTGGGGTACCAGTTAGGAACTAATTGGCGAACAGTTCGGGGATAGTTTGGGGCCTATTCGGAACTAGTTTGGAACCAGTTAAAGACTAGCTTGCGAACAGTTAAGCACTAGTTTAGAAGTGGTTCCGATCTAAGATCTAAAAAATATATTCGCACTCATATTTATTATGAAAAGACTTGTATAATATAGTAAGTTTCAACATAAAAGTTGACCATAATATATCATTTACCATACGATTTCTTCGAATGGATCAGTCCCTGGCCCACCTACCGGAAAAGTACCTTATATGTTATACGTTCCATCTACCGGAAAAAAGTAAATTTTTGACCTTGACATGGTGCTAACAGCAATTTACATATATTAACAAATAAGTCCGATTTCAATAATTTTGATTGGTTTTGATTTTATGTGGCAAGCGCATTAATCATACCGAGTTTGGTACAAATCGATTGAACGGTTACTGAGATACACACATGTGGTCATAAGAGGGCGGTGCCACGCCCATTTTCCAAAATTTTGCCATAATCGTATTCTTTTCTAAAGAATTATTGAGAAATTACCTCTTACAAAAACGATCTTTATATAATTATTTAGTATAGAAGTTTTAGCTTAGTATAGATAAAAAAAGAAATCGATAAAAAATTTCAACTTAATTACATTTCTCCAAACATTCAAGAGATTCCGAAACACTTAACAAAAAAATAGAGCTCCTAAAACAGAACTAATACAACATGTAAATGGATTTAAGCAAAAACCTCCCTTAAGAAAGAGCGGTCACTGGTTGCGCCGCACAATTTTGGTAGAGTTATGTTGTGCTGTGTAATTAATAATAGCTTTTAAACTTACGACTGTTTTCCAAATGTAACTTGAGTTAACTTAAAAATTCCGATTGAATAAAAAATCTCATTTTATACAAACAAATTCATTTATTGTACTTTTTATCAATTTCGTACTTTGCCACTCTTTCTCTCATTTCTAACTCTAGTTTCTTTCCTTCCATATCTTGTACCTTCCACTTATCTTCCAATTCAACTTTCTTCGCCTCAATTTCTATTCTTTTCTCTTCCATCAAAACTTTACTTTCTTCAATCTTCTTATCTCTTTCAAATTTATTTTTCTCATACTCCAATTTAATTTTTTCCAAAGAAATTTTCTCCTTTTGGATGGCAGCCAGTTGACTTATCGAATTGGTTGGCGTGCGCGAGGCGATCGTCGTTCTCGGTGCCATACATGGCGCAGTTAGAGCTTGCATACTGGAAGGCGCGATACTTACTGCGGCACTTGTCGACTCATCTAAAATGGCATCGTTTACTAGAGCAGGACTCGCTGGGGACAATTGTGGCGAAACAGGGAGTAGTTCGTCAGTCGTTAGCAAGATTGGCTGACTGTCTTGCACCCGCTTGCCAAAAACTTCTTTCAGCCGATCAAAGTGTGGGCATATTTTTGCCACTTTTGCTGAAATTTATAAAAAAAATTAAATTAAAATTATTATACGTACATATGTATAGTATGTGTATATAACACACGTTGCGGACTTTGCGGCTATGTATGTATATTATTTGAGACCGCTGGGCCGGGAGAGAAGGAGTGTCAAAGCTGCACATTGCATTGGACACAAGCGAAGTAAGAATTCCAACTCCAAGTTTTACCTACCTTCGATGCTGCTGCCGTCTGCATCCGATAGTAATCCTTCACCACTTGAAGAGAGCATGCCATTGGCCTCACGAAATTTGGATTTCAAATGTCGCACTTTCCATTTTAGAAGCTCCCACGACGCA
The DNA here is from genome assembly GCF_001687245.7 of Rhagoletis zephyria. Classification (NCBI taxonomy): domain Eukaryota; kingdom Metazoa; phylum Arthropoda; class Insecta; order Diptera; family Tephritidae; genus Rhagoletis; species Rhagoletis zephyria. Next base: position 161,846 of record NW_016157689.1, on the reverse strand, counting down.
TTCAATTGCGTTTTCTCCAGGAACTTTTTGTAAAAGAATTGAGCAGTTGGAACCTGAAAATATTGGAAGAAAAATAAGCGAATTTAAGAGTATAGTATACTTATAAAACAAACCTGAAAATCTGCCTCATCCTGCAGGAAATCTATAATTAAGAGCACTTCGCGTTCAGTCCACTTTTTGTTAGGCTGCTGCCTATTTTTTTTTGTCGGTGGAGTCTCCAAATCGCTTATTTCTGCAAATAAAAAAGCTTTAATAATGAGTGACTGCAGGAACAGATATGGTTGCGAATATATTTTTAGATATATTTATCAAACATGTAATTNCCTTCCATATCTTGTACCTTCCACTTATCTTCCAATTCAACTTTCTTCGCCTCAATTTCTATTCTTTTCTCTTCCATCAAAACTTTACTTTCTTCAATCTTCTTATCTCTTTCAAATTTATTTTTCTCATACTCCAATTTAATTTTTTCCAAAGAAATTTTCTCCTTTTGGATGGCAGCCAGTTGACTTATCGAATTGGTTGGCGTGCGCGAGGCGATCGTCGTTCTCGGTGCCATACATGGCGCAGTTAGAGCTTGCATACCGGAAGGCGCGATACTTACTGCGGCACTTGTCGACTCATCTAAAATGGCATCGTTTACTAGAGCAGGACTCGCTGGGGACAATTGTGGCGAAACAGGGAGTAGTTCGTCAGTCGTTAGCAAGATTGGCTGACTGTCTTGCACCCGCTTGCCAAAAACTTCTTTCAGCCGATCAAAGTGTGGGCATATTTTTGCCACTTTTGCTGAAATTTATAAAAAAAATTAAATTAAAATTATTATACGTACATATGTATAGTATGTGTATATAACACACGTTGCGGACTTTGCGGCTATGTATGTATATTATTTGAGACCGCTGGGCCGGGAGAGAAGGAGTGTCAAAGCTGCACATTGCATTGGACACAAGCGAAGTAAGAATTCCAACTCCAAGTTTTACCTACCTTCGATGCTGCTGCCGTCTGCATCCGATAGTAATCCTTCACCACTTGAAGAGAGCATGCCATTGGCCTCACGAAATTTGGATTTCAAATGTCGCACTTTCCATTTTAGAAGCTCCCACGACGCATTCAATTGCGTTTTCTCCAGGAACTTTTTGTAAAAGAATTGAGCAGTTGGAACCTGAAAATATTGGAAGAAAAATAAGCGAATTTAAGAGTATAGTATACTTATAAAACAAACCTGAAAATCTGCCTCATCCTGCAGGAAATCTATAATTAAGAGCACTTCGCGTTCAGTCCACTTTTTGTTAGGCTGCTGCCTATTTTTTTTTGTCGGTGGAGTCTCCAAATCGCTTATTTCTGCAAATAAAAAAGCTTTAATAATGAGTGACTGCAGGAACAGATATGGTTGCGAATATATTTTTAGATATATTTATCAAACATGTAATTATTTTGCATTAACTTACAATCACAAATGAAAATCTCAAAACTTACCTATTTCTGCAAATATCTAATTCAAAATGACAACAGACAGCTGGCGCAGGGTCGCATTTTTTTTGCTAGGCTTCGTTGCATGGAAATATACATGGGTTTAGACGTGGCATATATTGCAGCAATTGCAAATATTTTAAGCATGTGTTTTGTTGTTGTGTCATTGCACGGATTGGAAAACTTTGCAATTCGTGCAATCCGTGCACCTTGCAAGGGTTTTGCAAGGCTCAGAGAATACCCTTAATATATTTCATTTTATGCGAGCTTCGTTGCTGAAGCAGTACTATTTTTGATTTATAGCAGCTCAATTGGCTCAGTTGGCTCACAGCAACATCACTGTGGCTCACTTTGGCTCATTTACAACAAACACAGAATTCGTGAAAGCGCAGCACGCAAAATGTTCTCGGATCAAAATCGATGTACTTTCAGTTGGCCTCCAACAACATCACTGAGGCTCAATTTGGCTGACTTACAACCACAATATAACCAGTAAACAACCTTGGCTGAATTTGTCGACTGCCTTCCTCGGGGATGAATATGCCAGGGATGAAATTATTGGTACCCACGCCTTCTAAGCATGCAGGGCTGCTTTTGAGAAACAAAAAGTAATTAGTTCAAAGTAGTTTCAAAAAGTATAGTGTACAACGAAATTTATTAAATAATTCTACATAAAATTATATACGTAAATGACTTACTATGTAAACTGTTGGAACAAAACTTGTTTCATTACCTTTTTTGTGCAAAATGAAAACGATTATCTGAACGCTCGAAGCGCTGCCACTAAGGGCCAGTTTTTCAGTGCACAGCCGTATTTTAAACTCAATTTAAACGCCCGATCTGGCTGGCTTAAACTAGGACCAGCCAATCAGATGTCAGCCAGATGGCACTGAAAAACTGGCCCTAAAATGAGCGACTACAGAAAAAATACTTCTCTGGTGTTACTGCCGCCATGGCGAATATGTGTTTCTATTTGTTTTCTTCTGTTTACGCGAAAAACAATGCAGGTAATAATTTCCGTTGAATTTCATTAAGAATCTGTACATCTTATGTGTTGTGTTAGCAAGAACAAGCTGAGCCGAGCAAGAATCACACCTACCTGACGGTTTTGAAGTGTTTTTTGTTTCATAAACGCATGTCTTTCAGTTCTAGAAGAATTAAAGTCAGTAGAGACATATTTTTTTTATATAATTGCTGTATTCTAATTGCCTAATCTCTTTTGCACCAGAGCAACTGTTCAAAGTTTCCAGCAATAAAAAGTTACGAATTGGCACAGTAGAAATGTAAAATTTTCTTACCTTAGTAAAAAGTTTTTTTTTTTCGCCATGGCACTTTTCTACTCATTGGTACAGGACCAGAGTAATAAAATTTTTTAAATTAAAAAATAATAACTTCGTCACTTCCTTAAAATTTGAAAGCTTGTTTTACTAATCTCTTTAATTATTAGAGCATTATAATATCATTTTACTATTTTATTATTGCTTAGTACAAAATGTACACATTTACTTACCAAACCTTTATTTGATTCGGTGATAGAAACAAGACCGAAGGATACTTACGTATTTAAATATTTATTATGTTTATTTGATACTAGCTCTACCCTGCCACGCATTGCTGTGGCATATTCCTGTTATATGGATGATAAATTATTAACGAAACAAAGCATACGTTTCATATGTGTTTGGTTATGTAATAAGTACTTGGGTGCACACAATATTTGTTGTTTTTTCAATTCGCTGCGTTGATATCAAGGATATCTGTAGTGCGATTCTGTAACTCTTACCAATAAAAAAGTTGTTAGGTTACTTAACAACTTTTGCCGTTTACACTAACAATTGTATGATTCTCTAACTCTTGCTTAACAGTGAAAAACAGCTGATTATTTCTTTTAATTTAAAATGATGAAATGTGGCATCTCAGTCGAGAAAAATGTCAAATGTGCGAAAAGCACAAAGAGGAATAAAAAAAAACGTATTTCCTTCCCGCGGAAACGGAATTTTTGCAATTTCAAAAGGTAATATTTATTTATTTTAGTGTTTAATCGGAATTTACTGGAACTTCTTTAATTTCAGGATGTCTAGCCAATCGACAAAGAGGAGCCGTGCATCGGGGGAACAGTTAAGCGCGATGCTTGTCTTTCTTGGTGAAAACCCGAATGTTGCGAGCGGCAAATTCCAAAAGTTCCATGGCAAGATGGAGAACACCAAGTAGTTGGCAGAGATAGCCGAGAAGTTAAACTCCATTGGAGGGGCAGTTAAATCTTTCGAGCAATGGCAAAATGTAAGTATAAGTGATGAAGTAGGAAATGCATTACTGCCAAACATCGCACCTCTTATGTAAATAAGAGTAAAGTGTGAAAGTGTGTTTCTATTATTTTACAAAGGTCTGGCGCGACTTAAAAAGTCGAACATCAGCGCGAGTTCGTGATCTCAAAAGGGAGCAAGCGTTGACGGGGAACTTACCGCTTCAACAGCCTCCCTTGAGCGAACTAGAAAAGCGGGTAATAGCTCTATTGGGAAGCAGCAATATGGAGGGGCAACCGGATGTGCAGGAGAATATTCCCATGGGAGAGGTAAGTTGAATTATATCGTATTGAATAAATGCTAATCATATTGTAATTTTCAGTATGCTATTTTTAGAACCTGCAAGTGGCCTTGGGGGCGGCGGATGAAAACTTCCGCCTAGTCGTGGAGGAAGATGTAGACACCATCTTTCTACCTCCATTAAGGGTGTCAGAAGGCAACTCGGAGCTTCGAGTCAGACACCGCGCAGGACCGCCAAGCGAAAACGGACGGAGGAATCGCCAACAAAGACACGGTTTTTAAAAATTGCGGAGGCACAGGCCGAATCGGAAAGGATATTTTTTTTTTTCAGTCGTGTTGTGAGTACTCAACAGCATGGACATGTTTTCTATTACTCAGTATTAGTTATTTTCTTTTTGCAATATATCTGCTATTTAATTAAGTGTAATGCCCTGTGTTTGCGGGCAGAAGGGGGATCGTGGTGATCATAAGTTGCAATGTTCCAGATGCAATGAGCTTTTTCACTTAAAGTGCTTAAATATTCTGCCTGCTGATTTGGAGTTTCTTCAAAGTGCGGATAATTCTTTTATTTGTGCTAAATGCACAAATGTACGCCGTAGCTCTCTTCGCTCACCCCTAATATTGCCAATGCTATTAAACGTGTGGTGTAGTTGGCGATAATCATAACCCGGCACTGCACCAACAACCTGCTAAACCGGTTTTGCCGCAGAAAAAATATCCAATATGCGCCAACATTGAAATTACTCTGCATGATATATACAAAGAGATTGCCGCTTTGAGAGCTGAAAATTCCCATGCGCTCTCCCTAATAAAACCCCTAAGTGAAGACAAGAATTTACTTGAAAATAAAATCGAAAATTTGCAATCTGAACTGCATGCAGTGCAGCGTAATCTTTCTAACACAGATGTGTTGTCTGCGACCTCGGCTGTATCGAATGATGTTAAGTCACTTCAGGAGAATATTACATGTGTTGCGCATAGTAAAGAGTCGAATAATGATACTCTTTCACTGCTTTCTACTGCTATGAATATTCCAATGAGTTACGCTGCTGCAGCCGTTGCTGTTGCTAAAACTTCGAGTTCTGTCTCTTTCAAAGACTCTTACAATGCTCCTGCTCTTGCTGATGCTCGTTCTCCTGTTACCGCTACTACATCTCCCATCCCTCCCGTTGGATTCTCGTCTGTTACCTTCGCAACGCGTTTCAAAAAAATTGGATGTTAAGAAGAAAAACAACAAAAAAATAGACACTTGTTGTTGGTTCAAATGCAGACTCTGGTTTGGAAGTTGCTGTGCCTATGAAATGGTTACATTTGTCATCGTTTTTGCCTACGGTTACTGCGGAAAATATTGTTGATTATGTTAATAAGCAAACAGGGATAGATAAGAGTTTGCTTACTTGCTTTAGGTTAGTCAAGAAAGAGGTCGTTGTAAGTACTCTTAAGAAAATTAATTTTAAACTTGGAGTCTCTGTTTCCTTTTACGAGAAGCTTCTATCTCCTAATGTCTGGCCAGCCAATGGCAGTGTACGGCCGTTTAGTTTTTTTCAAAAGTCCGGAGAACCACACTTGGTCCCGTTATTAATCGTACCTCTTACTTACGTAAATCGCCTCAAAATCTTAAAATTTATTTTCATAATGTTTCTGGCCTCAGAACTAAAGCCAATTCCGTACGCATGATGTGCTCGCACCAAGATTACGACATCTTCGTTATAGTAGAGACTTGGCTCAACGCAGACTCTTATGACCAGGAATTTTTTGATCTTAAACTGTACGATGTATTTCGTAAAGACAGAGACTCTGTAAAAACGGGATGTACTAGGGGCGGTGGTGCCCTTATCGCTGTCCACTGTAAATATCGTGCTTCATATAAAATCTTGGATAATCAGGACTCTCTTATTGATCGACTTTGCATTCGTATTCGTGGCGCTTTTGGACAGCTGTTCGTTTGCGTTTCCTACATCCCTCCTGGTTGTTCTGAAAGCCTTTACAAAGTGCATGTGGATAGTATTACGTCCCTAGTTTCTAATTCTAATAGTGATAGCCAATTTCTTGTCCTGGGTGATTATAATCTAGGCAACATTAAATGGTCGCAAGCATATAATGATACTACTCTTATACCCAATAATGTAAACTATAGCAATGAATCGTATCTTGTTGACAGCTTTTTGAGTATTGATCTCAAACAGATAAATATTATTTTAAATAAACTTAATAGAATTTTAGACCTTATATTTATAAGCAATAATATGAACTATTCTCTTAACGAATGTTTCTCTTCTATTTCTTCTTCTAGCTATCATCATGTTCCCATTTTTCTTAAAATTGAGTTCTACGAGTTCTCTCCAGCTACCTGTAATAATCATAATCCCTCTTTTAATTATAAATTGTGTAATTTTGATATCATTAATAACTTATTTTCTAATATTGATTGGGAGACGCTGTTTTTCGGTTTAGATGTCTCAAGTTGTTTTAATGTCTTTAAATCTAAAGTGGCTGAAATAGCTCTCACTAATATTCCTCTGAATACAACGAGACTATATAAAATACCATGGCATACAAAAATTTAAAGAAATTAAAGAATCTCAGGAACAAATTCTCTTGTAAATTCAAATAAAGCAAACTATCAATTCATCTTTTGCAATTCAAAGAATACACTAAAAAGTATAATTGTTTAGAAAAGTTTTTACATAATAATTACATTCTTAATTACGAAGCCAATATAAAGTCAAATCCAAAAGCATTTTGGAGTTTCATTAAATCTAAAAAGAGTTGCGCTAGCATTCCATCTGCTATATTTTTTAATGGTAAAAATGCAAATTCTGCTAATGAAGCGGCTAACCTCTTCGCCGATTTTTTCAAATCGAATTTTTTTTCTCCGGCTGATAGTGATTTTGAATTTAAGGGGAACGTGTAGTCGTCCGTTGACTTTGGCTCTATCTCTTTATCCTTGGATGATATTGCCAAAGGTATCGCTAAACTTAATATATCTTCACAAACAGATACCGACGGTCTTTCGGCGGTTGTTTAAAAAATGCGTTTCGCTTTCCTATCCTCTCAAGTTCATCTTTAATAAATCATTATCTACAGGCAATTTTATTGATGATTGGAAGGTGGCGTATGTTACACTCGTTTTTAAAAGTGGAAACAAAAATGATGTGAGTAATTANTATCATGCTTGTCACATAAGTCGAATTGAACGTGGCTTTGGCTTTGCACTACGTCCCCTTCGTTTTCATGACCTCATACTACTCTAGGTGCTTGCTTATTAATTTAAAATCCCTGCAATCTCGGAGATCTATTGTCTTTATCCTTTGTTTTTGATATCATTAGAGGTGTTGTGGATTGTCCCTCCCTTCTGGAGTGCATCTATTTTAACATTCCTGCTAGAGTGCTTCGAAATTTTGACTTACACAACATTGGCTTCATAAGAACTACATATGCAGCGAATGAACCCATCACGGGGGCTCTGATAGAACTCAATACTATATATCAATCTTTTGAGATTGATTTTACCTCCTCAAAGCACGCTTTCATTACACTCCTTAATTTTGCCTATAAGTAAGTAATAGTAATAGATCTAATTTGTAGTTTGGTTTCTCTTGTAACGTTGTTAGCATTGAATAAGATATCGATTATGATATTGCTCTCAAATCTTTTATCTTTAACGTTTTTCCATTACAGTTTGTGTATTTTTTAAGATTATTATTTTTTGTTAAATCTCTGTATTAGTCTGTAAGACATTTTGTTTTTGTTGACAAATTGTTTACTTGAAATAAAGAAATAAATATACGTTATTATAATAAAATTAAATGGGCTATAAAAGTACATACTAGAATTTTTTTTAGAAGTTCTTATTAAAAAGTTTGCAATTTTGTTAAAAGTTTGCCTAATATATCTAAATTACGTACATAGTATAAAACTTGGATTTGTATAGTATTTGTTAAAATATAAGCTATAATTAAAAAAAAATAACAAAAATGTATAGCATGAAAAACATTTCAAATATTTAAAAAAAAATCACCGTATTAATTATTTATTAATGAATTATTTCATTTTGATTTATAAAAAATTAGCATTAGTAACCCATATAGTTTTTGCAATAAATAAAATGAAAGCATAAAATGTACATATTTATTATTTATAAATTAACATATAATTATTTTATCAAGGAGGAATTAATAAAAACAGTTTATACTGGAGCTAAATAGTTTACTTTAATTTGATTAGTTTCCTTATCGGCTACAGAAATTCTCTGGTGAAACTGAAATACATATAATCAGTGTCAAATGTTAGTGTACACCTTGTTCTAATATAAAATTCACAATTATTTTCATGGAAATTTTTTCCATTAATTATTTAATAACCGTTGATTTTTAATACTTATTTTGCAGGGGGTGTTGTGCATTTTCTTCCATATAAAAATTTATTTTGATCATGATTGATAGTTGAATACAATTTTGTTGTGACCCAAAAGAACCATGTTATTACGTGTGTCAAGTTAGTACTAAATTTTTCGAAATAGTATAAGTTAACTAAGGCATTACTTTCGCTTTTTTGTTGTTTTTCTTTCCCCAACAAATTTACAGGAAACAATTGCAATTAATGCCGTATTTAACTTTTTAAATTTCGAAAAGTGTAGTAATAGGTGTTAAAATATCGTATTCCTATTATTTCGTGGACCACTGTAAGTAATATCGGGTAGAGGATATGTCTTTACTTATTTGGTACTTATTTAATAATAGTCAGGGTGCCGGTAATGTTGTGGTATGATCCTTCTTTGTTATCAAACTGGTTCTTGAATTGACTTAATGCGCATTTGGAAGCCGTGCACTTCACTGATAATTACGATCAATACCCCGGAATGAACTACTGTGACCCTTGCACGGCGCCCATCAGCCGTTCTTCGTCATTGGAACGCTTCAAAACTTCTTGGAATCGATGTAGTAAAGCAGTAACCGCCAAGCGCCCAGTGAAGACATTCGAATTCAATGATGCATTTACCCCCGCAGTTGTTCCCTAAAAACTTTTGCGATTATTATTGCATGTATCGTCCATGGCTTCCTATATAAGAATGTCATAAAATAATTTTCTTATAGTTGAAATGTAACTAAATACAATAAAATACCTCTTGTATGAGATCCATACAATCGAGTATGCCATCGTTTAATGGCGTTAGCAATGAATCCGATAGAGACAACATTATATAGGGAACGGCATCAGTTTGCACGTGTATGCAGACCACATTCCTCAGCACAACGCAAAACTTTTCAAAGTCAGATTGAATAAATCTGCAATAAGTTTTTTTAGAAATTGAATTCACTGACATTTTATGGCTTACATCACCTTTGTTGTATGTGCTAGAAAATGGCTGTGAAAATTTGTATTAGCGATGTTAAAAATGCTTGACTAGGCACATAAAACTCCTCTTTGGCGTGGTTGTTTTTCGTTGTGATTTTTGTGCTTTCAGTGCCGATATTTGGCCAAATATTCTATGCAATCTACGTACAAGAAAGTAATAAGAGTTTTAAAAAGGTACTAACCTTCCCGCTAAACTCAACTCACCCTGCAAATTCCTCATCTTTGTTTCCGCTGTTTCCTCGTTAGTAAGTGACGCCGATTTGTCTGCATTGTCATATATAATTTCTTGCAGCGATTTTAGTGCGCTCGCTGTCTTCACAATTTTTACTCAAGGCAGCACCAACTGAAGACACATCAGCGGCTCACTGAAATGAGGATATATGTATACACATCCCTTTGAAAATAATACCAAACACAACACGCAATTTTACCCATGGTGTTCATTTGCATTCCAATATTTCTTAGGCAGAGCAGCGAGTATTATGCCAACAGCATTGATGTAGTTTTGTATCTCTTTTGGTGGTGTCAATGAATAACCCTTCGCAACAGCACCCACCACATTACCTGCTACTATTGAGGGCGTGATTGGCAACTAAGTTTCAGGTGTATTGGGGAATTCATTGAAGAAACAGTCGGTGCTGAAAAGGCGCGTGCGCTAATGCCCTCCAAGATTCTATAACACAAGTTTGTTTAAATTTTTTAAATTGAAAGCAAACAACTTTTATATTGCGAGTACGTACTTACATACATATATGCCACTGTATTGACGGTCCCAAATCATATTGACACGTAAACAAAGGAAAAGTGATCTTGCTCTAGGCCACATAATATGATTCATTGTCGTAGCCATTTGACATCGATGTCCAGTTACGATATTCTACTTCGACTGATTTTATAAGTAAATGCTTTTTCTCCAGAGGATGACTATTTTGCACGAAAAATTCATTTAAAGCAGATGGAAAGCAAGCTAGCGAGGTCAAGTAGAGAATGTCGGAAGAAAGGGCGAAGCTTAAAATTTTTTAAAGGTACTTTAAGAAATAAAAACTTACCAAGTCTAGTCATCTGCATAGAAAATGCCAGCGTTAGTATCAACACATGATTCAGATAATCACTCTCGCTCGATGCCACAGAACCAGGTAGTTTTTCGCTGAAATAACGAGACATTTGTCTCTGCATTTCACCTTAGCCCAGTGATCAGCCGGCACTCACAAATTCAATTGTTTTTTATTGGTTTGTAGCGAAACGCCCGTACAGTGTAAGGGCGCTGTTGGGTTGATTATGTATACGATGTAGGAACATTTTCAGCAGTATAGGCTATATTGATGCTTGGAAACAGCAGGCAACAATTGCTCTATAAGAGTTAATGAAAATGTAAACAATAATGGAAAATTATTTAGGGCTGTGCGATTATTCGATTACTCGAGCAAGTTGGTTAATCAGTTGTTCGATTAGCATAAAAGTTGCGTTCCAGATGCTTCACGATTTGCAGAATTTGCAGGAAAACTGTTTCCTCCATTAATAAACCTTATGGAAGGTGGTCACCTGGAACGACTTCCTGTAAAAACCTACAAATCGTGAAGCATCTGGAACGCGACTATTACAATTAGAATATGATAATGATTAATACGATATTAATTAAGGTTTTGAATAATCAATTAATTGCACAGCCCTAGCTTGCCCGCCGGTTCGATTTCGTACATACATTTCTACTAAAGCCGGCGCAGGTGTGGAACTTTTTCATTGGGGCTATAAAAATCAATAAAATTAGCTGGTTAGTTCGCAGTTCAAGCGGTGCCATTTAACAGCTCGCTAAGTATGTTTATTGAACGCGAAAAATAAATACTGTTGATATTGTTGAAGATGATAAAAAAAACTGATGACAAACAAAGGCGTTAGTTAACGTGCATTGAACCAGTCTTGAAAATAAACGCAGTCATTAATGATAAATGCGAACTGAAGTAAAATAAATAAGTTGATATAATTTGCTATAATGGTACTTACTTTCGTCCCTCGGTAGATGGCTGGCCTATCATCGAGACGACCGTTGACGGCATATATTAAGTTATACGAATATTTAAAAAAAAATATCTATAATTTGGTGCTGAACACGTTTCGCTACTGAAGAAGGTGCTGCGGAATTGTCATTAGTGCTTAATATTTCGGGATCATAAATAACCCGATCGTCAAAATCGGTTGTTCGATCGCCCAAACGAACGTTATGCAGTGTTGCGCCCGCGTTAACTACCCAGCCAGCAAAACCGGGTCATACAAAAGTACTTTTTGCCGTGATAAGCACCGCCATGTGCCTTTAAGGACGCCAAAGAGTCTCTCGATTGGGTTACGTGCTTTACATAGCGCCTCGTTGCAGCGAAACTTTGGAGTTCCTTCTGGATCGTTTGGTAAAGGTGTCATCAGCCATGGCTCCAGTGGGTATCCAGAATCGCCTGTAATTATTTTCTTTTAATATTCCTATTCATATTACCAATCAAAAACGTGTTGTGATTTCCAGTTTCAAATGATCGCTGCATGACCCGACGCGCTGCAGAGAAGCTCCAAATAAAGGAATCATGTCGTGCTCTCGGAAATTTTGCATTCAAGTTTAAAATTTTAAGATTTGAATCACATATCTATAAGTTTGAACCATTACAAAATAACAATATAATTTTTCCATGTTGTAGATTTGTTCTTACCATTTGCACGTTGATTGAATGGTACCCATGGTGATTGACATAATTGGATTCATTATTTTTGGGAGCCAAAATTGAAACATGAGTGCAGTCGATTGCACCGATAGTTCCTGCTACAAATGGTGAAGGTGAAGACGCAAAAATTTCCTTTGCCGCTTGGCACTCCAGTTGCGTCATAGGGAACTTCACTTTGGTGTTAAACATTGAATTGTTGATTGCGTCAGTCACACGGTGTATGAAACGGCTTATCGATGTTTGGCTCATGGATATGCCCCACTGTTCTCCCACTGGGCGTTGATAGCATCCAGTGGCATAAAACCGTAGAGCAGCTAGAACCTTAAACGAGTACATAAACACATACTTATATAAGATGGTTTCGAGCGGTAATACAAATTGTACGTTTTACAGGAAAAGCTGTTCCACGTCACATAAAGTTTATTAAAGGTAAAAACAGCTTTTCCTGTAAGTCCTTGAAACCTTCAGACCCTGCAATTCGTACTACCGCTGGAACGCACCTATAATACTTAATTAAGTTGAAATATATATTAATTTATCTGATTTTCGGTCGATAACGCTATTATTCGCGATCATCTTAATTGATTGTCAAGTTGCGACACCAAATTTTCAGCCATGCCGGGACTAAGTCTATATAGCCTAGCCTACGCCGGTCAGTTCTTGGCACGTTTAATGGCTGCTCATTATCATTATCATATAAATATGATGCAGTGTATGCAAATGCCATTTTTAACACAATTTTCACAATTTTCTCAATTTCCTCAATTTAACTTCACAGAAAAGTTTGCAAACAACAGCTTAACAACGAAAAACTAGATGCTGTTAACTTAACCACAAAAATAATTGTCACCAAACAGCTGACTGCGTTTGTTAAAACTAAACAATAACAAATATGGAGAAAACAACGTGAAATCTGGTTAAAATTATATTCAGAATCGCACTACTGGTTTGCAAACACAGGAACACGCAAATCTAAATCTAAACAACACTTTTTCGAAGTTCGACCTGGAGCCTTATTGATTGTGATTCCGAATGTCAATCGAATTGGGAATTGCAATCTTTTAAATTGAAATGGTGTGTCGGTCGGAATCATGGGAATTCTTCACCTATGAAAGGCCATGTTAAAATCTTTACTTGCACTACTTTCTTCATCAATTTCTTAACTGCGAGTCGCGTGCCGTTGCAAAGTTTTAAATGATTAATATTCCGCAACATGATCATTGGCACCCCTATTTTCAATTTCAGTATATGGGGTCTCCCCGGAAGATCAATCGAGTTCAAAAATTCCGTTGGATCGCCTTTTTCCACAACGGTGTTTATCGGTGCATATGCTATTTCCTCACGTTGAATGCTGGATTGAATAACATAAGTGGTATTCACCAAAGTGAGCAAGTGGCCTGGCAGTCTGGTAAAAGAGCAGACCAGCTCAAGCATTGACTGTTGTCAATACCACTATTATTTAGTTGATAGATATCCTTATTCTTCGCAGCAAGAATAGCCCGTAAACTGAGCGAATCGAGATTCTTATAATTAATTTTCCCAATAAAGAAACATTCTTTCGATCAATTCTCCTTCGATGTTTCTAAGTTACAAAATTATCAGGCCATAAAATTCGTCTTAATCTCTCATTGACTGGCAGCTTTCCGTTCCCAATGTCCAGTAACTGTCGGCTGCAGTGTATGTATGTTATTCTTGTCGCAATGTTGACTATTTCAGGCAATCATTTATCTCGTCCGCTAATGTTAATCGAGAAACTACAGATAATGTTTGCGTAAAATCTCCTGCGAGCAATATCAGTGCATTCCCGAACCGATCAAGAACCTCAAGCGATTTTTTATGTGCCATGGTGCACTCATCCCAAACAATGAGTTTAAATTTTTGTAATAATTTTTCCATACCGGTTGCTCTGGAAATATTACAAGTGGGAGTTTCGATGATGTTCAATGGCAGCTCAAGTGCTGAAATGGCAATGCTCTCTACAAAGCGATAGCTAAGGTAATGTAATTTTTTGATCGAACCGTTGCCAGAATCCATCTGACAAGGAATATTTTCCTAGTTCCTCCTGGCGCATCCAAGAAGAAGGTCCACCCACTCCGTCATTTATCATTTGCATATTCTTCTTCTACTTTGGCTTTATTATTATTATTATTATTATTAAAATTTTCAAATAGGTGGCAACCCTCCTCAAAATTATTTCCAACAGTAATATTTCTGAAACCTATTTAATTTGATACCCACATTGAAATATTTCAATTATATTATCAATTTAGCCGAGTTAAAATTTATAAATAGGTGGCAACACTCCTCAACAATATTTCCTATAGTAATCTTTCTGAAACCTATTTTATTTGATACCCACATGGCATTATTTTATTTATTTTAACACTTTAACCGAGTTAAAATTTTCAAATAGGTGCAGCCGTCCTCAGCCAGCAGTTTTATTTCTTAAACCTGTTTAATCTGATACCCGTATTGTAATATTTCATTTATTTTATGAATATAACTGGATTTAAAAAATTTCAAACAGGTGGCAACTCTACAAATTTTTGTAATATATTGTTTGGTACCGATATTGTAACATTTTATTTATTTTACCAATTTAATTGAGTTAGATTTTCAAACAGGAGACAACCCTCCACAGACATAAGACTGTAGGTCTTTGAAAAACTTTTTATTTTGATACCCACATTGCAATATTTCATTTGTTTAATCAATTTAACTGGGTTAAAATTTTCAAATAGGTGGCAACCCTCCTAAAAAGTATTTCCAAAAGTCTTCCTTCTTAAACCTCTTTAATTGTGTACCTATATCAATTAAATTGAGTTACATTTTCAAACAGGTGGCAACCCTCCTCAACCATATTTGCGGCCGTAAGCCTTCTTAAAAATCTAAAGTTTGACACACAAATTACTGTATTTCATTTATTTTATCAAAATATCTGAGTTTACATTTTCAAAGAGCTGGCAATTTTATTCAAAAATATTTCCAGCAGTTATCTTTCTTAAACCTCTTAAATTTAACATCTATATTGTAATATATCATTTATTTTATCAACTAAATTGCGCTAAACTTTTTAACAAGTGGCAATCCTCCTGTAAAATATTTTCTACTGAAAGCCTTCTTGAAACTCCTTAGTTGGATACCCACATAGCAATATATCATTTACTTTATTAATTTAACTGAGTTAAAATTTTAAAATTGGTGGCAACCCTTTTCCAGAAATACTTCCAACAGTTATATTTCTTAAACCTTTTTAATTTGATATCCATACTGTAATATTTCATATATTCTATCGACGTACTTAGTTAGATTTTCAAATAGGTGGCAACCCTTCTCAAACATATTTTCGGCTGTAAACCTTCTTAAAGCTGTTTAGTTTGACACCCATATGGCAATATTTCATTTGTTTTATCAATTCTACTGAGTTAAAATTTTCAAATAGGTGGCGATCCTCGTCAAAATTATTTCCAGAAGTTATCTTTCTTAAACCTCTTTAATTTGGTACCCATATTGTAATAATTTATTTATTTTATCAATATAATTGGGTTTAAAAATTTTTAAATAGGTGGCAACCCTCCATTGTTTTGCGATATCATTGGTTCTGGTATTATACCGAACAATACTAAAAAAAATTATTGAAATCGGTGCAGCCGTTCTCGAGTTTTGACGACCGTGACATACGAACACAACACTTTTATATACATACTAGCTGTACCCTGCCACGCTTTGCTGTGGCATATTTCTGTTATATGGACGATAAATTATTAACGAAACAAAGCATTCGTTTCATATGTGTTTGGTTATGTAATAAGTACTCGTGTGCACACAATATTTGTTATTTTTTCCATTCTCTGCATAGATATCAAGGGTATCTGGTTTGCCGACACAGGAACACGCAACATCTGAGAAGCAATCCGCATCTAAATCTAAACCATACTTTTCCAAAGTTCGACCTGGAGCATTATTGATTGTGATTCCGAATGTCAATCGAATTGGGAATTCAAATCTTTTAAATTGGATCATCATCATTAAATGGAATCATGGGAATTCTTCACCTTTGAAAGGCCACGTTAAAATCTTTTCTTACATTACGTTCTTCATCAATTTCTTAACTGCGAGTCGCATTCCGTTGCAGAGTTTTCGCTGATTAATATTCCGCAACATGATAACTGTTAAACCTATTTTTAATTTCAGTATGTGAGGTCTCCCTGGAAGATTAATCGAGTTCAAAAATTTCGTTGGATGGTCTTTTTCCACAACGGTGTTTATCGACGTATATGCTATTTCCTCACGTTGAATGCTGGATTGAATAACATTAGTGGTATTCACCAAAGTGAGCAAGTGGTCTGGCAGTCTAGTAAAAGAGCTGATCAGCTCAAGCAACGA
>NW_016157689.1:143368-145260 GCF_001687245.7 Rhagoletis zephyria | reverse complement strand
TTCTCCTTTCGATGTTTCTAATTTACAAAAATTATCAGGCCATAAAATTCGTCTTAATCTCTCATTGACTGGCAGATTTGCGTTCCCAATGTCCAGTTATTGTCGCGCGAATACTTCAGCTGCAGTGTATGTATGTTCGTCTTGTCGCAATGTTGACTATTTCCGGCAAGCATTTATCTTTCGTGTTAATCGAGAAACTACAGACAATGTTTTCGTAAAATCTCCTGCGANCGCTATTTTTGTTAGCGTTGATGTCGATGTCATCGGCACACGCCCTTGTAAAAAAAATGTTCCTACATGGTTCAGTTGTGCAGCTCTTATTATCTTAACATTTGCATCATGCGATCGTAAATTCTCTTCTGCTTTCGCTTTAATTTGGAAATCCTTGATTGGGAATAGGAGTTCACAATAGTAGTGATAATCATAATCATAATGATATTATCTCATGTTATTCAAAATTTCTTTACTCGCAATATACGTAGTTGGCCTTGGCGACCCCAAACGAAATTGCTTACGGTCAAAAGTTGACTGATTTATAATGCTAGGGAATGGTGTCAACAATTCTATGTTTTCATTAAGTATTTTTTTAACAGCTTTCATGCGATAGTTTTTTGTTTTCGGTACTCTTTTATCATTTTGTTATTTGTTTCAGTAGTTTTTAGCCGACTTAAAAAAAAANATCATGAAAAAATTAACGGTACTATTACACTTTTATATGTGAATTGGAGTCGGTGTGTTGTTTGCTTAAAAATTACTTGTTTATGAATTTTTACATTAAGTAATTTGTGTACCAGCTCTTCGTTGATAATATGATCACTTCGTTTGATAAGATGTTGTAAATTCTATATTTATTTACAATATTCGGATTTTGGATAAGTGGTAAGATTTAAAAAAATTCCCTAGTAAAGCTTTCCCAAATACTTTTCGTTTGGAACCAGTTATGTAATATTTCATTTCATTTCAATATTTTCAGTTTTTACTTTTAGATAGATGATAATCCTATAAAAAATATTTCCAATTCAAGATTTTTCAAATACCTTTCGTTTGGCACCCATATTGTTCCTCAAACATATTTTCGATTGTAAGTCTTCTTAAAACTCTTTAGTTTGATACCCACATTGCAATATTTCATTTATTTAATCAATCCAAAACGGTCCACCCTAATGCTTAATAATATAGGTACATATGTACCATATATGTAATACTCCTATATTGGCAGTAAGAGCTAGTACCGTCCGAAAACACTACAGTACAGATATATCAATAAACACGTACGAAAGAAAAGGAACACATACGTTTATAAATAAACCTGTACACGAAACATTTACAAAAACGGCACTCAAGTACACAATACATTGACAAAAACAGTACAAGACTGTCTCGCTTTGATTTCGGAATGCTTACACATTGAGATGTTAGCTTCCCTGCAGGGAAACCGCGGACTAGTGAATAAAATTTCTAGTTCCGTACTAGGTCTTTATCGCCAAAAAGGAACTAGTCCGATAGGATCTAGATCCCCACCAGTCCAAAATCGGCGAAAAGTGGTACTTTTAAAAAACTAATTTTTTCAGTCTTTTTCACTAGAAATCTATATCTAAAGTGACGAATTTAGAAATGGTTCGGAACTATAGAAAAAGGGATGCACGAACTAGATCTTATTTGTCCAATTTAGAACTAATTCGCAACTATCGAATAAGGGATGCAGCGGGGGGCTTGTTTACTTTACATATATATATTTATCTTAACATTTCAACATCTTGGGACTGTCTGGAATCTAAGAAATAACAGCGAGCACCTATGCAAACTCAGCTACAGCTAGAGGTATGTAAACGTACATTTCTTACAATCATTCAAACAAATTTAATTTCAAATTGAAAACACATTTCTTCCAA
>NW_016157689.1:139954-143165 GCF_001687245.7 Rhagoletis zephyria | reverse complement strand
TGCATTTCTGTAGAACAATGATTCGCACCCATTTTGAAATTGCCACCTACTATACTGTAAAGCTTCTTGGACATTCACTATAGAACCGGGTCATTGTTGCCGCAGGGAGTGAAGAGGAAAAAATTTATTTCGCTTTGCGAATAACCGTGCTTTGAAATGCCGCACAACTGAAGAATTTCAAGAACGGATATAACACTTTCCTTAGGTTATTTAAAGCGGCAAATGACCACCAAACCTTAATCTTAGCAGACAAATGTGCCAATGAAAATCGTAAACGTGAATTGTTGGTGAAAATGTTGGACCAAAAAGTTTCAATAAAATATATAAAAATTTTGGGCGGGACGAAGTTCGCCGGGTCTGCTAGTATACACATATTTTTTGTTTTGAAATAAAAAATAATTTAGGTAGTGCTTAAAGCGCTAAAAGTTTTCCATGTATTTTATATGGAGAAAAAACATCTTTTCGTAGAAATAATGTAGAATTCTTGAAAATCAATATTTTTCGATCGGAAAACTTTACTTATCTTCATGAGATTCCCAGTAATAATACTCAATTGTTTCTTTAACAATTTTTTCATGGTAACTATATTTTATAGGTCCTCCAAAGCCCTTAGAAAATGCAATGGGGGGACCAATAAAAAATCTTTAATCATAAAAAATGGTTAAATAAACAATTGGATATTAGTCTCCTGAAGAGAATCATAGTTTTCCGGTCGAAAAATATTGATTTTCATGAGTTTTATACCATTTCTACGAAAAATTGTTTTTTCTCCATATAAAATACATGGAAAACTTTGAACGCTTTGCGCACACCCTAAATATTTTTTGATTTCAAAAAAAAATATAAAATAGAGGTATATTTTTTTCGACATGGATCAATCCTAGGGTGTGCCGGCATTAAAACTCCGACTTTATTTTTTTGGACCACTGTAATGTACACATGTATTTATTAGAAACTCTCATAAATTTTTCCCGCCAAATTAACTATTTTTTTACCCCCCCTCCAAACAGTTTTACTGCTTTGAGGTTGAACTCAATTCTATTGAAAAGAGCGCGGGCACTTATTTTTCCGTATTCAACCAGGAACGGCCGTCAGCCACCACACATCGTCCGTACCCGCTCTACATTTGTACATATCCATAAAATAATAATAATAAATCAAACATATTTGACAAGGGGCTAATATTTCGTTGGTTTATTTATTTTATCGCTTTATATTGAAAATACATTGATGCAACATACTAAGCTTTCGAGTTAAAATTTTCAAAAAGGTGGCAACTCTCCTCAAAAATATTTCCAACAGTCATCTGTCTTAAACTTCCTTAATTTAATACCTATATTTTAATAAGTCATTTACTTTATCAATTATGTAAATTTAGTTAAATTTTCAAACAGGTGGCAACCCTCCTCAAATATATTTTCGGCCGTAAACCTTAATATTGAAATACTTCATTTATTTATTTTTGTAATATAAATGATCCTGCTATAATACCGAACAATAAAAAAAATAATAATTATTCAAATCAGTTCAGCGGTTCTCCTCGAGTTTCGATGACCGTGACAAAGGAACACAACATTTTTATATGTATAAATATAGATTTCTAAATCAAGATTTTTATATGCCTTTAGTTTGTACCGATATTGTAACATTTTATTTATTTTACCAATTTAATTGAGATTAATTTTCAAACAGGTGGCAACCCCCCTCAAAGAAACTTTCTACTGTAGGACTTTCAAAAACTCTTTAGTTCGCTACCCACATTGCAATATTTCATTTGCTTAATCAATATAACTGAGTTAAAATTTTCAAATAGGTGGAAATCCTGCACAAAAGTATTTCCTAAAGTTCTCTTTCCTCAACCTCTTTAATTTGATACCTATTTCAATTATATTGAGTTANCCCTCAAAGAAACTTTCTACTGTAGGACTTTCAAAAACTCTTTAGTTCGCTACCCACATTGCAATATTTCATTTGCTTAATCAATATAACTGAGTTAAAATTTTCAAATAGGTGGAAATCCTGCACAAAAGTATTTCCTAAAGTTCTCTTTCCTCAACCTCTTTAATTTGATACCTATTTCAATTATATTGAGTTAAATTTTCAAACAGGTGGCAACCCTCCTCAGGCATATTTTCGGCTGTAAGCCTTCTTAAAAATCTAAAGTTTGATACCCAAATTACCGTATTTCATTTATTTTATCAAAATAACTGAGTTTAAATTTTCAAAGATGTGGCAACTTTACTCAAAAATATTTCCAGCAGCTATCTTTTTAAACCTCTTAAATTTAATATCTATATTGTAATATATCATTTGGTTTATCAATAAAATTGCGCTTAGTTTTTTAACAGCTGGCAACCCTCCTTTAAAATATTTTCGACTGTAAGCCTTCTTAAAATTCTTTAGTTTGATATCCACATAGCAATATTTAATTCACTTTATCAATTTAACTGAGTTAAAATTTAAAAATTGGTGGCAACCCTTCTCCAAAATATTTCCAACAGATATCTTTCTTAAACCTTTTTAATTTGATAGCCATAATGTAATATTTCCTTTATTTTATCGATGTACTTTAGTTAAATTTTCAAACAGGTGGCAACACTCTTCAAACATATTTTCGGCTGTACGCCTTCTTAAAACTCTTTAGTTTTACACCCACATGGCAATAATTCATTTATTTTATCAATTTGTCTGAGTAATATTTTCAAATAGGTGGCAACCCTCGTGAAAAATATTTCCAGCATTTATCTATCTTAAAACTCTTTAATTTGATATCCATATTGTAATAATTTATTTATTTTATCAATATAATTGTGTTTGAAAATTTTCAAATAGGTGGCAACCCTCCAATTTTTTACGATATCATTGGTTTTGGTATTATACCGAACAATACAAAAAAAAAATTATTCAAATCGGTTCAGCCGTTCTCGAGTTTTGACGACCGTGACATACGAACACAACATTTTTATTTACATGTATCTATCTATCTATATATATAAAATTCAAATTATGTATGTACCTATAGACACACTTGGCTCCTAAACGAATAAGCCGATCGTAACCAAATTTTACACACGCACTGGATATCTTCCAGGGATGGTCACAGGGTAAAAAATATTTTGATATATAAAGGGGGCGTGGCCCCAAAACGTGGACCCGGGTAACCTTAGGATGTATTTGTTTAATATGGGTATCAAATTAAAGCTGTTCATGA
>NW_016157689.1:134376-138785 GCF_001687245.7 Rhagoletis zephyria | reverse complement strand
TTAATATTGCTGTACATATTTGTATAGTAGGGAGATTTTTTCAAATTATATAAATATACGTTATTTGAATATTGAATCAATACACGTTTGAGGAAAGGGTGCGATAGTAGACTCCAGTTATAAGATTATAAATTAAATTTCCAAGAGAAAGTCGGTTCTTTACATATTTTCTAATTACCTTCGAAAATATATTAACTCAAAAAAAAAATAAACAATGCTTCATAGATCGATTTTTTTAAATCTAACTTCATAAAGTTCTTTAAAAATATTTTGTAAATGAGGCCATAAGAGCTTAGGGGGAGAGTTACAACACAAAAATACATTTAAGGCGCAGCGAAGCACGCCGGGTAATTGCTAGTAGATATATAGATATAGATATAGATGGGCAATATCTACCATACAGTGACTTCATTTGGCAAGCTGCGTCTGAAAAAACCGACAAGGTATTAAAAAAGGACTATATTTATCAAAACATTCCACAAAATCGAGGAGCTATAAATAATAATGTTCATAATGGCATATCGTACCGGCTTCACGAAAACTGTATTCCGATTTCTAAGCGGAAAATTAAACAAAATTCGTGACGATAATTGGCCATTCAATAAAAAATGATGGCACCTTGAAGGAGTTGAGTGAATCTATTCATTTGAATTTGACAGAATGGGATAAAGTAGGGGTGCAGTTGAAAAAATACAAACAGAGGGCATACGAAGTTTAAACGATGGGTGGAGTGACAAAATTTATTATTCAATTTATGAAAAGTTAAAGTTTCCATGCCCATTTGTTTTTAAAAATGCTAAAATTAAGAGAAATGCAGGTGCAATTTTCTTAACAATCAAAGGAAATTGTTCTGAATGTCATGCCGAAATTCATTTGTATAGTTCAAGTGAGGCAACTCATAATGGAATTGATTTCAATGTTTCTACTTTGGATACGCGAGGCATTATTCACACTAAAAGACGACAGCTTCGAAGCCATAAGAGTAGAATGGTTGCTGATGAGTTGCACGGAAAATCGGCACACTTATGGCGCCGAGAAGAAACTCATAAGCGTATGGAGTTCGGTGATCCTCAACCTTCGGATTTATACTCGTCGAATGTCCTTCGAATAGTCACATAAGAAAGAATAGAAAAGGCACTCGGCGTTAAATCTGGTGATAACCCGATGATGTCTTTATTTAAGGCTGCATAATCTCCCCAATACTCTTCTGGTATTGGAGAAATAGGCCTAAACTAAGCCGTACGTTATGTATTGGCTACCTGAGCAACTGTCGATGTATGAAGTTTTCTTCAAAAGCAACAAGTGAGGCGGCATCAGCATTGACGCAACTGGGAATATTACGCAACGATTACCATTGACGGATGGATCAAAAATTACCATTTTTATGTACCAAGCTGTGGCAGGCTACAATGACAGCATACTGCCACTATTTCAAATGGCATCAATAAAACATAATGCAAACTGGATAAGAGAGTGGATGCGCTCAGGTGCTAAAGCTCCTAAAGAAGTGGTTATGGACTATTCTTTGGCACTCATGAATGCTGTAGCTTTGGCATTTAATGAACGCAGTTTGGGAAAATATGTCGACGATTGTTTCTCTCAAATTTCAGGATCTAGTCCTCGAAATCAAATTTATCGCTAACTGGTCATGCTTTTCTAAAAACCAACCTCATACCAAAGACTTTTTCTTACGCTGTGGGGCATTGTTGGTACTCCAAACAAGTATTGATAAATTTCAAAGACTTTTGCGCGCAGTGCTGACGATGGCCTTCTCCCCGAATATCGAGGAAAGTAATCAAAACGATGAATTTTACTTATCGCGCGATTTGTTAATGACATTAATGAAAACTGGACTTAATAACTGGAATCCTAAAGTTCATAATACAAAGGATGACGTTTTCAGTGGCTTCAGTAGTATGAATTATGATAGTAGATAGATATCGCGGTGAGGACGCAGACAAATGTTACACTGCCAGGAATTGAAAATAAATACATGTGTAGAAATTTTGGTGAAAAGTTAATCAAACTTTCAAACCAGTTTGTATTATGGACACACATCGTTTCGAAATTCCATCGCCCGCAAACGGATATAGTTGGGATCGAGAGAGCATCTTCAGCACGCAGTGAGGCGTATTACAAGGACCTAAAGAACTATATTTTAGAATCAAATCGCAAACTGAGGTTGGATAAAGTTGTTCTTCGTCATTTGACAGCTTTGCGTGGTACTGTGAACTTGCTTGCCTCAAACAAATATGCAAGGAATCGACGTGAAAATGTTGATATTTCATCCGATAAAGGAACTGATTCAGAAACTACCAGTTCTGGACAGGACATTGAATCTTCCAACCATTTAGGGTAATCTCCATTACAAAATACATCCAGTTCACGGCGAAATACTTCTGGTAACTCAACGATTAAATTAATTTTTCTATCATATCTGTATTTATATTTGTAAGCCTTCTTAAAAATCTAAAGTTTGATACCGAAATTACCGTATTTCATTAACTTTATTAAAATAACTATTAGTGATGATTTAGATGACAATTTAAAGAACAAAGAGAGAACACCAAAACATAAAACACTGGTTGCAATAAAAACTCCGTAAAGAGCCCCACACCTATTTCAAGAATACCACTATTCACCGAAGAAAAATTCTCCGTGGATAATTAAGTTCAGGTTAAGAAATCGTACGAAGTAATGAAATCAGCCGATTTACCACCTAGTTCTTCTAAATCCTCCGTAAACATCATTTCATCTACCAGTCAAAAGAAGGTTTTGTTTGAAATGGACTCATCACCCGTTTCGCCAATTTACAGAAAAAGAAAAATTGCCACTGATGAGGTTATCCCATCATCAACTTTCCTGGATTCACGGTCGGATGCCGAGCAAGTATCAGTCATTAACAGTTTAAATGAGAAGTCCACAGAAGTATTACATGATATAATAAACACTGAAAGTAGTTATTTAAATGAAGTTGATGGCTGGGAAGGAGTGCTGCCTAAAAAGAAAAAGCCTGTTGTCTACCTGGAATGTGTTCCCGATATTGAAAATCTCCATCAACGTCCAAAATTGATTAAAAATATATCTCTCCCTGTTAATGGAAATCACAAACCTCTTCTGCCGACATCTAAGGGTTTGCTCAAGTTTATAAACACCTGCGCTTTTGATGCAGTAATTCATTGCATTCGAGCTGGATATATTGATTGGCCTGCGTATAATGAGTGCGCAATGCGTTCCGAAGCAATAATATTCAAAATAGTCAAAGAACTCTCAACCAAAGGAGCAATTCTGTCTGTTTATAAAAGTCGCGGAGAAATGTTATTGACTATGAAGGGGCCTAATAAAAATGTGGTAGACTGCAACTCAAATATTGGCAATGTTGTCGATGAACTATTACATGAAGAACCTTCTATAATGACAACACAATATTGCAATATCTGTGGCGATGCGACAAGACGAATAAAAACAGCTTTAGAAGTTGATCTGGGTCCGTTATACAGAAAAGGTTTGAGGGGCCTTCAAGAATCGTTAAGTAATTCCTTACAACAACAATAATAATAATAATAATTATAATAATATCCCAACGGTTTTTACCCTCCATTCCCGCCCATCCGCACGAGGGGCGCAGTACGGAACCAATATTTTAAATTTTTGTGCCGAGTCACGATAGGCAGGAGTTTGTTAAGTGTCGAGATCTAAAACTGTTCAGCTACAGAACTAAATTCATCAGCTGATTTTATGTATTTATGTCAATAATTCACTTATTGAGAGAGGAGAGTATCGCTTTCTTAATGCTGAAAAGCGGATCTGATATATCAAACGTGCTGGAATGAGAGTTAAAATCCTGGCATAAGCAACGGAGTGGGTCGTGCAATTCAAAATTGGTTTTACAAGCTTTCAGAAATATGGGACAAAAGTGTCTTGATACGCGTGAGGGAACATTAAAGCTTACATCAGCCAGAAGAGACGGACTTGAAATTGAGCCTGTCAGTAATTTAACCATAAAAATTATACCAAGCATTACCCTCCGACTAGCAAGTGTAGAAGGGTTAATACGTTTTAAGCGACTCGTATAAGGTGGAAGACTATATTGAGAATCCCATCGGAAATTTCTTAAAGCAAAAAGTAGGAATTGTTTTTGAATTGATTCTATCTTGTCTGAGTAAATTTGATACCTTGGATTCCAAACCACCGAGCCGTATTCCAGAATCGGCCTAACTAATGTTTTAAACAGGGGTTTAGTGATATAAGGGTCACTAAATTCTTTTGACCAACGGTTCACAAATGCAAGTACACCTTTAGCTTTGTTGACTGTCACATTAATGTGAAGATTAAAATTAAGCTTAGGATCCATTGTGATACCAAGGTCCACAAAATTGTATACCTGTTCCAGGTTATGGTTACCTATT
>NW_016157689.1:131484-132247 GCF_001687245.7 Rhagoletis zephyria | reverse complement strand
AATATCATTGTCAATGATGTTCCATGATACATTTGGTAAATTAAAGTCACCCAACACAATCAATGAATCAGAGGGTTGAATTCGTGAATTAATTGATTTCAATAAAGATACATGTTGTGAATACACTGATAAGTCAGATCGGGGAGGAATATAGCATAGAGCTAAGTAAGTAAACCCCCTTCCAACCTGAACACGAATGCATTTGAATTCTGCAGATTCGATGTGTGGAAGACTAACTTCTTCAGATGGTATTGAAGAGTCTACGGCAAAGAGTACGCCACCGCCGACTCTGTCCTCCCGATCTTTTCTGTAGATATGATAATTATTTGAAATAATCTTTGAATTAAAAGTGTGAGGTTTGAGCCAAGTTTCAGTCAAAGAAATTATATTATAATTGCATTCAAGGCCATTAAGATATAAATTCGTTAATTTAGTATTTATGCCTCTTACGTTTTGATAATAAATACTTAAAGCAGATTTAGTAATCAGTTTTTTGGTTCTGTATTCTGACGGGGAATATTTGCTAAATTATTATTTTTGTTGGGCCTATACTCAAATTCACGAACGAAAGCTCCGGAGGGCCAAAAAGAACTACTAAGCAGCATGTCAAAATTTTCTAAATTTACGTCTATTTTAAATGAAGAAATATTTCTTTCATATTTAAAATTAAATTTTCTGATACTTAAGTTGACAGTTTTAACTTTGGACGAGATGTAAAACTTTATATCGTCCTCGGAAGTATCCCTCGAAAATCTAGATACAA
>NW_016157689.1:123012-130097 GCF_001687245.7 Rhagoletis zephyria | reverse complement strand
ATAGTTCCAATTTTTCTCCAAGAGTATGCGATTTATTTCGTACATCTCCATACAAAACTCTAGAACTCTACCAAAAAATTTCCAGAGATAAGCAGTATGAAAAATTCGGTTTGTATGGGAGATGTCACACCCCTTTTTACTATAGCTAAAATTTTACCCCAAGGGCATGCGATTGATTTCGTATATCTCCATACCAATTTCAAAAACTCTACCATACACACTTTCAGAGATATGTAGCATGAGAAATTCGGTTTGTATGGGAAGTGCCACCCCCCTTTACATATAGATTTTTTTTTTGGCAGTTTCAAAAAAATCGGTTCAGCCGCGCTCGAGCCTTGCGAAAACTAACAAACGGCTTTCTAAATATATATTAGTTGAGATATATTATATATTATAATTATATTTTGACAGTATCCGTTGTTTCTGATTGGCGCAAAAAAATCTTGCCAAGTGACGAATTCGCCCCTTAACGATTCGTTACTTAAAGATCGGTCCCTGGTCCACTTCTCGGAAAAAATTGATCACATTTGCTAATACATTCCAAAAAGCTATCTGCGCACCGAAGTTTAAGCAAATAGGACCGTAAACTCGATTTTTTCGAATAGATCGGTCCCTGGATCACTTCCCGGAAAAAAGCTACTTACGTACTAAATTTTAAGCACATCGGACTATAATAAGATTTTTTCGAATAGACCGGTCCCTGGTCCACCTACCCGAAAAAAAGTAAAATTTTTTTCATATATGCTAATATATGCCAAAAAGCTACTTACGTACTAAATTTTAAGCACATCGGACTATAATAAGATTTTTTCGAATAGACCGGCCCCGGTCCACCTACCCGAAAAAAAGTAAAATTATTTTAGCCTAAAACATGGTGGTGTCCGAAAGCTATTTGTATACAAAATTTAATGAAAATCGGACCAGCCGTTCGCGAGATTACCTGTTACAAAAAAAGGGACTTCTCTTTATATAATTAGTATAGATATAGATATAGATATGCATGTTCATCTCTTTATGTCTAACTGAACGTTCTATCGAAGAATTTTGAAATAGGGTTAAAACCACCCCTGCTTACTATGTAGCATTAGTTTTCGGAAAGGTGAAAAAACTATATTTAATACTTGCGCCGGGTATTTAATGTACCATGTGCGTTTCAAACATTTTGGGGTGGGGCCGCTCGGTCAGAATGCGATTGTGGATGTGTAGATATATTAGTTGGATGTAGGTGTATTTTAGTTGATACCCTGCCGCGAAATACCAACAACCCTCGCTTATTAGTGTCGAATAGATTACTAAAACTTAATGAAGTTTTTTCTATGTTCGTGCATAATTTTTGAGACAGTGACTATTGTATATTATAAAGAAATAACGAAAAAAGACGTTCCTATTCAAATGTGTTGCTACTGTAACCTTAAAATTGAGCGTTCGCAACCAAAAATCGAGGGCGCAAAGTGCAATGAACTATTTCATTTGGAATGTGTGAATATTTTGCCGGCAGACGCTGAGTTTCTGCTTAAAGATGATGCTATAAAATCACTCACAATGGAAATCAAAGATCTACGTGCTAGTGTTAGTGCTGCTTTTGCGAAGGGACGTAGTCAAAAAGAAGCGAATTACGAAAATGGTGCACTTATTGATGTTAGTACCATTAACAATTCTGCAATCATGTCGCGCATGGAAGCCAAAACTAAGGCTAAATCCTCTGTAGTTGCTAATAATGCCCTCGCTGTCTCCACTGTGTCTCTGGTGCTTCTGATAAAAATGTGTACACTCATGCTGGCTCGGTGCTGCCAACTAGGGATGTTGTGAATGTGGAATTTTAGACATCCGCGGATGCGAATGCTTTCATCTTCACAATCTAGCATCATGGCAAGATCGTTATTTAAACACCGTTGTGTTCAAATTTAGAAAACCAATTCTTTTGTTTGTTTCAGAATTTGGAGAACCTGTTTCGTCATCAGCTTTTTTCGATTTTAGTTTTTGTAATTAATTTTTAATCCTGTCTTCTGTGACTAGTTTGAAAAATGTGTGCTTATAGCGACGTTGTGAATAGGTCGATATGGCAAATAAATTGTTATTTTCTAGGGATGAAAATTTCGAAGAAAATTCTGTTTTGAAAGTCGTGGCTGCCAGCAGAATTAGTTTAAAATCCTGTTATTTTGTTAAAAAGGTACAACGATTTTTATAATAATTTGAATTATTGGAATCACGGCCAGTAATGATTAGCTTGTATATAGTTTTTTTTTTTTATTAGTTAGTTGAGCTCGGCTTTTCCTAGTTGCAGGCAGTCACAATTATTTAATCACCGCTGTCGGTACCATAAGCGATCAAAACCATTTTTTGTTCCATTCCATACGCTCAATGTGCTTTGATATATTTTTTGAGGCGAATGAAACCAAATTTTCAACATATCGTTAATACTATTTTAAAAGGGCGTATTTCACATTGTCGCTGAAATACAACTGAACCACAACTAACTAAATTTTGTTATTGCCTAAAACGATGTGGGGACTTATGATTCGATGAAATGCATCATAATCAATCAAAAAGTGAATTTTGGATTTTTAGGTAGTTAAGCCCTTCCCATACTATACTAACGATATATTGCATACCAAGTCCATTCCTCGATAGATATAAAATTCACATTGAATTAATTCTTATTTAATTTGTGAGCTGGCTGTCAACTTATTTAGTACATATCATTTCATCTTTATTTCGATGCGTGCTAATTTTGACAATTTACGCAAACTTAAAATAAATGTTTTTGTTTCTGAGCTGAAAGACTAATAAAAGGGAACACGGAACTTAAGCACACTAAGTTTTATGAGAAAAAAATAATTACACTTTTCTAAAAGCATCTCCACAGGCAAAAAGTGTTGGCTACAATTTTATGTTTGCCAGATATACGTTTTATCAGTGCACTTGCATAATATTCGCATTCGCAAAAGCTCCGCATTGATTATAACGAATGCGAATGTTAAAATTTATGCGGAAGTTCCGCGGTTGCGATTGCGAATATTCGCAACAACCCTGCTGCCAACGGATGTTACACACACTTCNGTTTGAAAAATGTGTGCTTATAGCGACGTTGTGAATAGGTCGATATGGCAAATAAATTGTTATTTTCTAGGGATGAAAATTTCGAAGAAAATTCTGTTTTGAAAGTCGTGGCTGCCAGCAGAATTAGTTTAAAATCCTGTTATTTTGTTAAAAAGGTACAACGATTTTTATAATAATTTGAATTATTGGAATCACGGCCAGTAATGATTAGCTTGTATATAGTTTTTTTTTTTTATTAGTTAGTTGAGCTCGGCTTTTCCTAGTTGCAGGCAGTCACAATTATTTAATCACCGCTGTCGGTACCATAAGCGATCAAAACCATTTTTTGTTCCATTCCATACGCTCAATGTGCTTTGATATATTTTTTGAGGCGAATGAAACCAAATTTTCAACATATCGTTAATACTATTTTAAAAGGGCGTATTTCACATTGTCGCTGAAATACAACTGAACCACAACTAACTAAATTTTGTTATTGCCTAAAACGATGTGGGGACTTATGATTCGATGAAATGCATCATAATCAATCAAAAAGTGAATTTTGGATTTTTAGGTAGTTAAGCCCTTCCCATACTATACTAACGATATATTGCATACCAAGTCCATTCCTCGATAGATATAAAATTCACATTGAATTAATTCTTATTTAATTTGTGAGCTGGCTGTCAACTTATTTAGTACATATCATTTCATCTTTATTTCGATGCGTGCTAATTTTGACAATTTACGCAAACTTAAAATAAATGTTTTTGTTTCTGAGCTGAAAGACTAATAAAAGGGAACACGGAACTTAAGCACACTAAGTTTTATGAGAAAAAAATAATTACACTTTTCTAAAAGCATCTCCACAGGCAAAAAGTGTTGGCTACAATTTTATGTTTGCCAGATATACGTTTTATCAGTGCACTTGCATAATATTCGCATTCGCAAAAGCTCCGCATTGATTATAACGAATGCGAATGTTAAAATTTATGCGGAAGTTCCGCGGTTGCGATTGCGAATATTCGCAACAACCCTGCTGCCAACGGATGTTACACACACTTCCACATATACTGAAATGCCTGCTGTCTCTGTTGTCGCTGGTACTGCTCTTAAAAATCATGAACCAACTAACAAGATCACCCAGCACGGCAACCGTGTATTTGTAATTTCATTTGAGAAAAAAAATAATGGTTGACGACGTCATTTTTTAATCGGTTCTTTCATTCACACACAGGTTTCATTCCGTTTTATTCACATGGCGGCGAAAAAATTACGTCACTGCAAAAAAATAACTTTTTTCTCGCACGCCGTGCTGGGTGATCTTTATTCGTTCGTTCATGGTTAAAAATGTGTATACTCATGCTGGTTCGGTGTTGCCAATGTACGCTGCGTACACACACACATAAGCTGATATGTTAAAGACGACTGCTGATCAGTGTTGCCGCCGCTCAAAGAACTTTCTAACCAAGATTAGACGAAAAAGTTACCAAATGTAAGGAAAAATAACCAATTTTTTTATTAGATTAACAGTTCAGGTCATCACAAATTCTTTTATATAGTACGTACCGAAAAAGTTCACAAACCAAAGAAAATCAATTTTTATTTGCATTTTTGAAAAGTAAATCCTTTTACGTTCCGTGCGCAGAAGTGGAAAACTTTTGACTGCCATTCACCTGGGAGTGGCCAGAAGCGATTCTTGTGCGTACGGTTCAAATCGCAGCTCACAACGTCCGGATATTTATATCCACGTATCCTCTGGGTAGCAACCAAACACCCGTTTGGGAGCGAGCTAAAGTGAGAAGGCGTAAAACTTCGCGTGCGCTGGGTTTGGGTCCCGCCACGTTAAAACCCCGCCCAATGAAAAGAAGCAAACAGCCTCGGATGAGACCCCCTTTTTCTGATGACGACCACGGCAAACGTATAAAGGACTATGATTTAAGGGTATGCACCTGGAATATCCGGACCCTTAATGGGGAAGGTGCCTCTGCCCGGCTGGTTGATGTCCTCGGGAAGACAAAGGCTGACATCACCGCCATCCAAGAAATGCGATGGACGGGGCAAGGTGAAGTAAGCGTGAAGCCTTGCGACGTCTACTACAGTTGCCACGTAAAGGAGCGCAAATTCGGTGTTGGATTCGTGGTAGGAGAGAGACTCCGTCGCCGAGTACTGGCGTTCACCCCGGTGGACGAACGTCTAGCCACAATCCGCATCAAAGCTAGATTATTCAACATCTCGCTCATCTGCGCCCATGCCCCGACGGAAGAGAAGGATGAGGCGTCCAAGGATCTCTTCTATGAGCGCTTGGAACGTACATATGAGCGCTGCCCCCGACACGATGTCAAAATCGTGCTTGACGATTTTAATGCCAAGGTGGGCAAGGAAGGGATCTTTGGCGCCACTGTCGGAAAATTCAGCCTCCACGACGAAACGTCCGATAACGGACTGAGGCTGATCGACTTCGCCGGGGCCCGAAATATGGTAATATGTAGTACTAGGTTCCAGCATAAGAACATCCACCAAGCTATATGGCTGTCTCCAGATCGAAAAACGAGAAACCAAATCGATCATGTTTTGATAGACGGAAGGCATGCTTCAAGCGTTTTGGACGTACGTACACTCCGTGGGCCAAACTTCGACTCGGACCACTATCTTGTTGTAGCCAAGATACGCACCCGCCTCTGTGCAGCAAAAAAATGTGCGCCCAACAATGCAAGGAAAGCTTAACGTCGAAAAGCTGCAATCACAACAGACGGCCAATTTATTCGCCACTCGACTCACACTCCTGCTCTCTGAGAGCACTCTTCAACAATCCGACGTACGCGAGCAGTGGAACCACATTTCCCGATCATTAAGTACCGCCGCCGAAGAAGTAGTTGGATTTCAGCGAGCCCGAAAGAACAACTGGTACGCGAGCCATGTGGGACCGTTATAGGGAACTGAAGAAGGAAGCGAGACGTATTTGCCGCAATAAGAAGAGAGAGGCCGAAATACGTGAGTGCGAAGAGCTTGAGATGCTGGCCGACAGAAAGAACGCCCGAAAATTCTACCAGAGGGTTAGGCGACTTACGGAAGGTTTCAAGACCGGGGCGAACTCCTGTAAGAACAACAATGGCGACCTAGTGACCGATGTCCGGAATATACTTAAATTGTGGAGGGAACACTTTTATAACCTACTGAATGGTAGCAGCGCTGAAAGAAGTGAGGAAGACGAACCCGAGTCCCCAGTCGATGATGATGGAGTAGCTGTCCCACCGCCTGACTATGACGAGGTACGAATAGCGATTACGCGGCTGAAAAACAACAAAGCTGCTGGAGCTGGCGGCCTGCCAGCCGAGCTATTCAAGTACGGCGGCGAGGAGCTGATGAGGTGCATGCATGCAGAATATGGTCAGATGAACGCATGCCAGATGACTGGAATTTAAGTGTGCTCTGCCCAATCCACAAGAAAGGCGACCCCACCATACGCGCCAACTACCGCGGAATTAGCCTTCTAAGCATAGGTTACAAGGTCTTATCGAGCGTATTGTGCGAAAGACTGAAGCCCACCGTCAACGAGCTGATTGGACCTTATCAGTGTGGCTTTAGGCCTGGAAAATCCCCCATAGTTCAGGTATTCACAATACGCCAAATCTTGGAAAAGACCCGCGAGAATAGGATCGACACACACCATCTATTTGTCGATTTCAAAGCCGCTTTCGACAGCACGAAAAGAAGTTGCCTTTATGCCGCGATGTCTGAATTTGGTATCCCCGCGAAACTAATACGGCTGTGTAAAATGACGTTGAGCAATACCACCAGCTCCGTCAGAATAGGGAAGGACCTCTCCGAGCCGTTTGATACCAAATGAGGTTTCAGAAAAGGGGACTCCCTTTCGTGTGATTTCTTTAATCTTATGTTGGAGAAGATAATAAGAGCCGCAGAACTGAACCGCTCAGGCACAATACTTTATAAGAGCGTACAATTGCTGGCGTATGCCGACGACATCGATATCATCGGTAAAAACAAGGGCTACGTCTGTTCTGCCTTCTCGGGATTGGATAGAG
>NW_016157689.1:122501-122987 GCF_001687245.7 Rhagoletis zephyria | reverse complement strand
CCCCTACTATGTAGGTGTGTGCAAAGAACATAGAAATGGTGTAACTGCCGGGCCGTTTCAAAAACTTGGCGATTAATTCACCACGATTTATTAAAGATGCATTTACATGTTCTTTGGCATATCTAAACACATGATTATTATTGGAATAAGTCGAATCTTGAGTTGCCATTTTAGTAGTAATAACTTTATTTAAATAACCATATTGAGCAGAATAAATGTATTTGGTTATACTATGTATAAAAATATAAAAAACTACAGTAAATGTTTAAAAATAACCAGAATGGGAAGGATCTTAACAACTTCACAGCCAAGAAAAAAATAACCAAAATTGGTTAAAAGTAACCAAAACGGCAACACTGCTGCTGATATCTCGACTGCGAATGTTACATACAGTGTTGCCGCGCCGTCCCAAGAAAATGTATCACCGACCAAGCCAAAAATGTATCCAAATGTATCCAATTTTCTTTTTTTACGTATCCATCTCAT
>NW_016157689.1:121788-122248 GCF_001687245.7 Rhagoletis zephyria | reverse complement strand
AGGAGTTGATAAGGACAAACATTTTGAAGAAAAATACATAATTTAACCCATCCTAAGGACCCGACGACTGGAATTTAAGTGTGCTCTGCCCAATCCACAAGAAAGGTGACCCCGCCATTCGCACTAACTACCGCGGGATCAGCCTTCTAAGCATAGGTTACAAGGTCTTATCGAGCGTATTGTGTGAAAGACTGAAGCCCACCGTCAATGAACTGATTGGGCCTTATCAGTGTGGCTTTAGACCTGGCAAATCCACCATAGACCAGGTATTCACAATACGCCAAATCTTGGAAAAGACCCGCGAGAAAAGGATCGACACTCACCACCTATTTGTCGACTTTAAAGCCGCTTTTGACAGCACTAAAAGGAGTTGCCTATACGCCGCTATGTCTGAATTTGGCATCCCCTCAAAACTCATACGGCTGTGTAAAATGACGTTGAGCAATACCACCAGCTCCGT
>NW_016157689.1:109819-121020 GCF_001687245.7 Rhagoletis zephyria | reverse complement strand
TAGAGTGTATTTAAAGTCTTTTCAGTAAAATTCATAAAAATTTCCTTAAATAAATCAAATTTAGTTTTTTAAACAGTGTATTTTAAACTACATTGAGATCTTCTTTCTTTTTATATATATAATATATTTAATCTATATATATATATTAAGATCTTGCTTAAAGCATTTTTTTAGCTAACTAAACAATTGCGCCTAAAAGCTTAAACAGACGGCAGCGTTGATCGGGATTTGTTGGGACTTAATCCGGATCAACTGCAGTTAATTCCCGAGTTGATCGGGATTAACTGGGACTTAATCCGGATTAACTGCAGTTAATTCCCGAGTTGATCCGGATCAACGCTGCCGTCTGTTAAAGCTCTTATTACACTGCTTTGGTGAGATCTCTATTTATGTTCATTGCTTCATTCACAAAAAATAAAATGCTCTAATTTCACGCTTAATACCATGTTCTGACCGACATCGAAAACACGTTTTCGTTGCTAAAACTGGTTTTCGACCTAAAACTTTTGTTTTCGTCAATGTAAATCTGTCAAACGAAAACAAGTTTTCGCTGAAAACTACTTGAAAACTCACGATCCACTCATTCCAATCGGTGTCTGCACT
This sequence comes from Rhagoletis zephyria, assembly GCF_001687245.7. NCBI lineage: Eukaryota > Metazoa > Arthropoda > Insecta > Diptera > Tephritidae > Rhagoletis > Rhagoletis zephyria. The sequence goes on along the minus strand of NW_016157689.1, from coordinate 120,417 downwards.
AGTTTTTTTCGATTATTTATCGAAGTGGAAGTCATATTTTATCATCTTTAATACGCCATTTCGGATTTATTGTTAATTGGCTGACCAAAATAAAATAAGCCTGGAAGTAAAAGGTTGTTAATGAAAAGAAATTGAAGGAAAATTATTTGGTTTTTGTATTTTTGCAGCAAAACTGTAAGCGAAGGATGTAAGAAATGTCAACGAAAACACCAACCGTCGGTGTGAACAGCCGTCAGCCCACAATCCCAAAACTCGTTTTCAAGGTGTTTTCGTTGTCGGTCAGAACATTGTATAAGTAGCGATTTTTATAACATTTAGAAAACGTCATTAATAAAAATCTATTTTTGAACGAAAAAAACTTTATAGAAAATATAAAATTTTGGCCTATTCGAAAAAGTATCCACATTTATACTGATAGGAAAAAATAAGTATCCCGCAAAAATTCGTCTAAAAATGTATCCAATTGGATATATTTAGATCCAAACGGCATCCCTGGTTACATAATCGTTGAGAATAAAAGGGGTAAAAAACAAGTAAGGGTTGTTGGTACAAAAACTAGCAAATACTTGGATGTGGCTTACATCTAGCTTCGTTCTCGCCATCTGTTTCGGAAGAAAATATAATAAACTATGTTTCCAATCAGGTGGGTTTGAACAAAGATACATTAGTATGCTATAAAATAGTTAAAAAAAGATGTGGAAATTTCAAGTCTAAAGCGTGTAAACTTCAAGCTGGAAGTTCCGGAGACAATGTTTTCTAATTTGCTTAGTTCGGAAATCTGGCCCACTAACGTGACAATCAAACCATTCGGGTTTTTCCAAAGGACCAACAACAGCCGCTTCAGAGGTAGTTAATTCTCCTCCATTTGCTAATAGCTCAGGGGTATATTTCCAAAATATGTCTGGCATGCGAACAAAAGCTGATATCGTGCATTCTTTCACTGCGCAGATGGATTACGACGTCTATGTACTTGTTGAGACGTGGTTAACCTCAAACTTTTTTGATGCTGAATTCTTCAATGCTAACCTCTTCAACGTCTTTCGTAAAGACAGGGATGCTGTGAAAACTGGTTGCCAAAGAATTTTGGTGGTGTAACCGTTGCTGTCAAGCGTAACCTCGCGCGCTCCTGATCTCTCTGGCTAATGATGATTCATTTCTGGATCAACTTTGCGTCAGTATTAGTGGCAACTCTTCAAAAGAGTCCCTGTATATAGTAACCTCATATATACCACCAGGAAGCTCATATGAGTTATACACGGCACATGCTGATAATATTTCATCATTAGTTTTAAATAATTTGCGTGATAACCATTTATGTGTTCTGGGAGACTTTAATTTATCAAATATTAACTGGGTTAGCAGTGAGTCATGCCCTAGTCTCATAGCTCATAATATGGTTGCCAATCATGAATTATATTTAGTAGATAGTATTTTGAGTCTTAACTTGCAGCAAATTAATAGTTTTGCTAATGAATTAAACAGAATATTAGATCTTATTTTAGTCAGTGATAATTTGAATTACCGAATTTGCGACTGTATTAACCCAATTACAGCTACGGATAAACATCATATTCCACTAGTTATAAAGTTAGACTTTTATTGTTATTCCGCTATTAAGGAGAACAAATTGTCATTTAATTACTCATTATGCGATTTTTTTAGTTTTAATGAACTATTGTCGAACATTAACTGGGATGATTTGTTTACTAACCTAGACACTGCATATTGTTTTTCTATATTTAAGTCAATCTTATCTGAACTCTGCCTGGATAATATACCGGTTAAAAAGAAAAAGTCGTATAAATTGCCCTGGTATTCAAAAGATTTAAAAAAGCTAAAAAACCTTAAAAACAAATTCTATAAAAAATTTAAAACTTCAAGAAATCACGTTTACTTCGTTAAGTATCAGAATTTCTTAAAGGAGTTCGATTCTCTTATAGTACTCCAGTAGAGACTCTTTATACCCTGTAGGGAAACGAACTAGTGCGGAACTGGTTCGGTTCTAGTGCGTTTGGAACCATGACTAGTGCGCATAAAATTAAAAGATCTCTTCATTATACTAAAATTAAATTTTGCACAAGTTTTGGAACTCTGATTTTTGGGGATTTTGTTGTAGAATTGACCATATTTTTATAAAAAATTACCGAAAACTAAAATATTTAAAAAATAGTTGCCCGTATTGTAAAAAATTCGTTGTACCTAAACTTTATTGACTGACTGTATTAAGGTAGCTGTGNAAATAATTTGCGTGATAACCATTTATGTGTTCTGGGAGACTTTAATTTATCAAATATTAACTGGGTTAGCAGTGAGTCATGCCCTAGTCTCATAGCTCATAATATGGTTGCCAATCATGAATTATATTTAGTAGATAGTATTTTGAGTCTTAACTTGCAGCAAATTAATAGTTTTGCTAATGAATTAAACAGAATATTAGATCTTATTTTAGTCAGTGATAATTTGAATTACCGAATTTNCATGTCTTTTCCTAAAAAAAAGGTAGCTCTGGTGGCTTGCATTTTTAAATAAATTTAGTGAGAAAGTGATAATTATTTTGACACTTTTTTTTTAAATGCCTCTTTTTCTGCAACTTTCTTCACTTTGCTGCCCGACGTTTCGCCAAACTCCTTGGCATCTTCTGGGGCGTTTTCTTTATTAAAGGATCAACAAGAAACAAACATAAGGACGTTATTGTTATAATATAATTTGTTAATATGTACACAAAACATTTGTACACACAAGAAAACAAGTAACAAATTTTATATTGAATCTATGACAATTAGCAATTTTTAACATGATACTGAACTTTAAACACTTTTGAGAAAACATTGAAAAACTTACATTTGAAAAATAAACTATTGTACACTTAACATTTAAAACTTCAAAATTTAAACAGCGTTCATACCATCACCCTGTGGTACATTTGTCAAACTAATACTAAAATAGCTATAAACATAATAAGTATGCAGCCGCGATGTCGTCAGTGTCTTCTTTTTTGTTTATTGTTACATTTCATTTTTGCAAAATTCTTAAACTCTCTAGTGTGTATCTTGTTTTTTCTCTTTTTTCCCTATCCACTATTCTCGCGTTAGTCAGATCAGCTGTATGACCACTGGCTAGCACATGTTGGGCTAAAGCAGTGCTGTTTTTATTCTTCCTAATGTCGGCTTCATGTTCAGCTAGGCGAACTCCCAGTAGTCGTTTCGTTGTGCCAATGTACACCATATTGCAGTCTTCGTTTTCGCTCCCTTTGCATGTGATTTCGTATACCACATTGCTTTGTTGGTGGGAGTCTATTGGAGATTTTGTATTTGTAAATATTGAAGACAAGGTGTTGTTAGATTTGTATGCTAATGTAATGTTCTGATTGCTGTTTATTTCGCCTTCAAGTTGTTGGTGGAACTTAGGTACGTATGTGACACTGTGATATCGCTTTGTCTCACTTGTTGTTTTCGACTTGGTTGTTTTGTTATGCTGGTTGTCCATTTCCCTCATTTTTTGTTTGAGTAAACTTTGTATTAGGTGGTGCGGATAGTTGTTGTTAGTGAGAATTCTGTTTATTCTGTTAATGTTTGTGTCTCTAAATTGTGCGTGGCTTATTGTTAGTATTTTATGGATTAGGTTTTTTGCGGTGTTCACTTTATATTTTAAGGGTTGCGAAGACATGAAATTAATTATGCGACCGGAGGATGTGGGTTTCGAATACCAGTCAAGTAGTATGGAGTCGTTTTTCTTATGAATCATGACGTCTAGGAATGGGATGCGGGAATTCGTTTCTGATTCCATAGTGAATTGTAGCTTAGGATGGTGTTCGTTGAGTGTTTTTAAAATTATATCCACGTCGTTTCTTCTTACAATATATATATATTGAAGAAGTTTTTTCTTGCACATAAGCCAAATTGATCAAAATAGCCTAGTAAAAACCAACAATAAAAACATAATTTTGAAACTGATCATTAACTCATCGTTATATTGAAATAAAATAGTTTAGTGAAAGTACCACATTTCATTGCTTTTGGTCTAGTGCTTGACTAGTTACTATCGGACTGGATCGTTTTTGGCGAAAAAGAACTAGTACTGAACTAGAAATTTGTTTCACTAGTTCGTGTTTTCCCTACAGGGTAGTAACTATGTTCGTGACACTGAGGTGAATATTAAATCTGACCCCAAATTGTTCTGGAACTACCTGAAATTAAAGAAAGGATGCTGCAGCTTACCCACAGGAATATTTCTTGGTGATAAAGCTGCGGAGACGCAAAGTGATGCGGCAAATTTGTTAGCTGAATATTTTGGGTCGAATTTTGTTCAGAATGACTTTACATCTGCAGAATTTTCTGCTAATATCTCCTTGTCTCTCAACTTTGGCTCATTAAGTCTCTCATCTGCAGACATAAGTAATGGTATAATTAAACTAAGATCCTCTACACATGTAAATGTTGATGGCCTATCTGCAACTTTAATCAAAAATTGTCCAGCACTAGTCTATCTCTTGAAGTTAATTTTTAACAAATCATTATCTTCAGGTACTTTTATTGATGATTGGAAGCTTACGACGGTAATGCCCGTTTATAAAAATGGTAACAGAATTGACGTTCGTAATTATAGACCTATTTCCAAGCTTTCCGCTATTTCGAAAACCTTTGAGCACACAGTCAATGCCAAATTGAATTTTGCAGTTAAATTTATTATTTCCCCATATCAGCATGGGTTTGTCGCTGGTAGATCTACTGTTTCCAACCTCGCTGTTTTCAGTGAATATTGTTTCGAGTCTTTTTCGTTAGGTTTTCAAGTTGACTGTATTTATACAGACTTCTCAAAAGTGTTTTACAGAGTGTCACATAGTATATTAATTCAAAAGCGTGCTCGCATTGGCTTTCATTCTATTTTTCTGCGTTGGTTGGAGTTGTACTTGTGTAACAGACGGTGTGTTGTCTCAATTGACGGGTCTACTTCTAGCCCGTTCGTTCCATCTTCTGGAGTGCCACAGGGTAGTGTCTTAGGTCCACTTCTTTTTATACTTTTCATCAATGACATTAGTAGTTGTTTTTCTTTTGCAAAATGTCTGCTTTATGCGGACGATTTAAAAGTTTTCAATGTAATTAAAAACACATCTGATGCAATTAGGCTTCAAGATTATATTGATAAGCTTTATTTGTGGTGTCTGAAGTCACGCCTTTCCTTGAACATTAGTAAGTGTTTTCAACTAACGTACTCTAAAATTTCCAATTCTCTGCTTACCAGCTATCATATATCGGCTAATGATCTAAATTATGCAAATGAGATAAAAGACCTTGGCGTAGTGTTTGACGATCGATTTTCTTTCAATAAACACATTAGCTATGTAACTGCAAAAGCGCATTCTGTTCTAGGCTTTGTAAGACGCAATGCCTCAAAATTCTCGGATCCTTATACATTCAAGTTACTGTATTCGTCATTTGTTCGTTCACATCTCGAATATGCGGTTTTTATTTGGAGGCCGTATAATCAGAATGCTATAAACAGGGTTGAACGTGTTCAAAAAATTTTTCTCAAGTTTGCCCTTCGCTGTTTGAACTTTTCATACCCCGTGCCATCATATTCTTCAAGTCTCATGCTTTTGAATCTCAAGTCCCTAGAAAGTCGCAGGCCCGTCTTGTGCCTTTCGGTTACATATAATATTATTAATGGTATTGTTGATTGTCCGTTTTTGTTAGAGAGGATAAGATTTAATGTCCCCAGGCGATCCCTTAGAAATTTCCTTCCGTTTTATGGTTGTAATGCTAGAACGCAATACGCCAGCAATGCCCCGACTTATCGCGCCATTCGTGAATTTAATGCCATGAATAATGTAGTCGAGGTAGACTTTTCAATCCCAAAGACAGCTTTTTTAAAACTTTTGAATTCCTATTTTTAGCTTTATGAATTATNATTAGAACTGAATACGCCAGTAATGCCCCGATAATGCCATGAATAATGTAGTCGAGGTAGACTTTTCAATCCCAAAGACAGCTTTTTTAAAACTTTTGAATTCCTATTTTTAGCTTTATGAATTATTTCTAATAGTTCTAAATTAATGTTGTACTCTTCTAGTCTGTAATGTTATTATAAAACCATAGACTAAATAAATAAATAAATTAATTTAGAGACAGTCTAACAAAGCGCTAGTTCCGAACTACATATATCAGAACTATCTCTGAACTAGTGGAAAACGGATGCAGAGCGGGACAGTTGAAACTTGCGGTGTAAATGTGCAAATGCTCACTACTCGTACAATACGAAAGCAGCTAAGCGAGAACACCTCCGACTCGAAGCATCGTTGCTCGCGAGTTCAAATCACGGTGGAGGCAGTTGTGAGTTTTCAAATTTAATGAACCTAAATTAAAAACGGTTTCTTATAAAAAAAAAACTATCCAAAACGAAACCGGTTAAAAACTAGTTGAAAAGTAATGCACTGGCCGACAATTGCCACCACCAATGACAGCGCCGTGCAAAACTGGAAGCATTGCTTGGGTATTGAGCTAGAACTAGTACTGTCGGCAAAAGGTCTAGTTCTGAGCTAGTCAAATTTTCCGCAGGGTAGTTAAAATTTACATAAATATTAAGGGGTAAAAATGCTATAGACATTCATTCTCTTGTACATTCGGTGTTTCTTTTGTAAGTGTAACTGGATGGGCATGTGATTGTTGTTTCAATTGTTTTTATTGTACCATTATCAACAACAAATTAAACGCTCATTCAGTTACATTTGCACACTATAAACGAGTACACAAAAGAGCGAATTACCCTGCAAGTTTTATTATTTCAGGTGATACCAACGTGCGTTTATTTAATGACTAGAATTGCTGTCCATATGGAGATTGAAGGGACTGCTCATTGCCCCGCACAAGTAATGCTTGCCGCTGCCTTGGGATGTGAAGAGTTGGGAATTGCGAACAAATTACTAGCCCAAAGTATATTTGGATTATGGCTAACTAGCGGACTTTTGGATATTCAGTTAAAATCTCATCATCGGCCTTATCTGGTAAGAATAACATGGCAGTCTCTACTGGATAAATTTAGCCATGGTAATCCAATCGAAAAAAAGTTTGACGAACCTATGATTATGCTTAAACGAAACGTTTTTTTTTCAAAACGTGATGAGGAAAAAATCAAGTATGTATTTATGTTTTTAAAATCTAATTACATGCATATGTACATATCTGTGTTCGTATGGAATAGTAGCTTATGTCGGGAAGCTGGCTTTAGTATAATGCGGCATTCCCTTTAATCTTTAAATGACAAAGAATTTTTTGACGAGACTTAATAAGAATATTGACTTGCTAGTATCGGATCTATTTCTTGCGCGTTAATTTGCCAAAAGTTCTTCAACGGCTTGGTGCCATTGAGTCATTCGCAATCGTATACTGCGAATGCTGCATTATACTAAAGCCAGCTTTTCGACATAAGCTACTATTACATACGAACACAGATATATAGTATAGCATTCAAGAGTATATAAATTCTTCCCAGGGATCACCGCATTTTAGAGTTATTGTATGAAGAAGCCAAATATAACGTGTTATCTGGCCGATACGTTATGGAGCCAGTTCATGCTTTAATGCTTGGTGGCATACAAGCACGAATCGAGTTAGGTCCGTATAACCCACATACGCACACTGTTAGTTTTTTAAGGTAGAGTTATTTCAAATTACAGTTATTTAAATTGTTTAATAATAAAGGTAATTTTAGGGAAAACCAATTAAGATTCCTACCACATCATGTTGCAAAAAGTACGAATTGGTCATGGCTGCCCGTTAGTCGAAAAAACTCAGCTGAAGTTAAATTGCTTGAACAATTCAAACGCGTTCCTCAGACAGCGACGACGAAAAAACTCATACGCAAATATTTAGAATTTTGTTGGGCACTTCCGTTTTATGGGTAAATATTTTAAAATCATTATAATATAATGTACATATAAATGTGTTCTGTAGAGCGGCATTCTTTTATGGCCAAGTAGAGCAGCCTGTTCGCGGTCTTATGAGTTTGGTAAGCCATAAGGATGTTGAAGTACTTACAGCAGTCAATGAGCGTGGGCTTTTTATTATCGATCCTGTAGAATGGGTAAGTAAAGAAAATAGCAAAATTTTAGCCTGCATCATAGCAAAGAAAATGCTGCTACATACATATATTGCTCCGAACACCACAATATAAGTAGTGGATTAGAGGCGAAATTAAAGGTGTGCAATAGGCTATGGGCGTTGTGGAGTCAGGGTAGTCAGGTCAGAAGCTGAATAAAACAGGACACGTTTCGTTTGGCTAGAGCACAAGAAAACAAGAAAACACAACGCAACTTTATACTCCTTTAGCTTTAATGTGAGGACTGAAACGGTTTTTAATGATTTCATTATTTTCTTTAAGTCTATTGGGAGCTTTGACAATTTTACCCTGAAATCGTTTGACGCTGAAAGCTTGCTGGAGTATTTGTTTTTAACCGACTTCACAAAAAGAAGAAGGTTATCAATTCGTCGAAATAAATATTTTTTCTATGTATGTTACCGCATAACTTTGGACCACGGTAACCGATTACTATAATTTTTTTTTTAAGGAAAGGTGTTACCTGACAGGTTGTCTAATTTGGTTTAAATCCGATCATTGGATCATGAATACATAATTTTAATTTCTTTTGGATAATCTTAAATTCTTAGATGGGAATTGTAATCGGTTTTGTTTTGTGCATTTTTTTTTGCTTAAAAATTACTTGTTTATGTAAGCATTTGTTGAAAATGCAGTCTCACATAGAAATGAAAAGTAAGACCCCTATTATGAGTTGCATTCGACTGTGGTCGAAAGTGCTGATCGAACGAATTTTCATATAGTATTATGACGCTCATTCGATGAAGAATAGCGTTATTGTGAATTTCGCTCGGTTAGGTTGTTTACAATAGTATATTTTCCACCGCTGAGAAGTTTTGTTTACAAACCGAGCAAACTAAATAGTGTGCTTATACATAAATATGTAAATTTGTGCAAATTAAAATGAAAAAAAAGGAAATCGAGTTTATAAAAACGTGGAAAAAATTAGTACAACGGAGTTCTGGTTCAACGATTCGTCAGAAGGTGAGAGCTTGGTAAACAGACCAGGAGTAGAAAATGTTTAAGAGTGTTTAAATGTAGTCTTTCGAATATATTTTGACATAAAAAATATAAAATATTTAAGAAAATTGTCTACAGATTTATTAAAAACTTCCGACTATCTAAAGAGGCGTTTGTGAGCTAAATCTATTTAAAATATCAACAGCTTAAAATTTTGTTCTCAGAGATCGTGCCAACTGAGTGTTGGGATTTTCTTTCACAAGTAAAGCCAGTTTTTCGAGCTTGTGTTTAATATTGACGACGTTAGAACTGCATGAAATTAATAAAAATTGTTTAAAATTAGTGTCTAGCCGCCAGTGAAAACTAAATACAAAATCATACATTTTTCACAATTTTCTAACACTTCGCTACACCGTCGAAATCAAAATTCTGTTCGACAGATAATTCGATACTCAACGAAAATTTCGACACGGTTGCAGAGCTCATAATTTCAATATCGATGTTCGATCTTCGATAACCAGCGAAGATCGAAAATCGAATGGAACCCATAATAAGGGCCTAAAAGTCACTAGTATTTTGTAATGAAATCTTGCCATCAGTAGTATTTTCTTCATACACTTGCATCCAGAACTCTCTTGGTTCCCTTCGTAGAATTTAATATTCAAAGTGCTGTCGTAACTGATATCCAGAAGGTTTTCAAAAGCTTAATTTGTCATCCCAGTAGGTTTACTTTTCGGGTCACATGGAACACGGGTTTGTTATCCGGCTGTAGACATCCTCAAAGTCAATGTTGGGAAAATATTCGACAATGGTTTTTTCTAAACCTTCCAAGCAATTTAAGTGGTAAATGATTTGAATTTTTTGAATGTTATATGGAAATTGCTAGTGAAACCGGCTGTTATCAATTTTCTTAGCATTAACTTAGAAGTTACATACGGCTTTCTGATAACTTTGTTTATTTATGGGGTTTTCATGCAAATTCCTAGAAATTCTAAAATATACATGTCACCAAGAAAAAAATCACGACGTGCTAGAAAAAACCAGAAGTTTATTTTAATTTCGCAGGCCTCTGTTATCTTCGCAGCGTCATCCAATACGGGTTTTATATCTAGTGGCGGCATTTTTCAAGTCGCCAGGGAATACCGAGATCATACAGTGACTTCTCGTAGCGTTTTCTGACTCTTGCTTCATCCTAGACATCACTGCTTTCGTTTTTCCAACCACCGCAAATATCCGCACACTTGCTCCATTTCAAACTTGTTTTATACCCGAGCGCACAAGGGTATTATAACTTTGTTCACATAACGGTTGTTTGTAACAGGCAAAACGAATCGAGATAGATATAGACAAATGTATACATAAATGATCAGAATGAAAAGAGAAATCGATTAAGCGGCGACTGTCTGTCCATCTGTCCGTCCGTCTGTGCACACGGTAACTCGTGTGGTATTGAAAAATGGGTAAAATCGGACAATAACCACGCCTACCTCCCATATAAAGGTAATTTTCAGAAAAACGAAAACTGCGATATTTTAGTAACTACTGAA
>NW_016157689.1:88629-109762 GCF_001687245.7 Rhagoletis zephyria | reverse complement strand
GCGACTGTCTGTCCATCTGTCCGTCCGTCTGTGCACACGGTAACTCGTGTGGTATTGAAAAATGGGTAAAATCGGACAATAACCACGCCTACCTCCCATATAAAGGTAATTTTCAGAAATACGAAAACTTCGATATTTTAGTAACTACTGAAGATTATTCACTCAACATTGATATTTACAATAAGTTTTAGACGATAAATAAGAATGTTTTTTCTGGTTTCTTTTCGAGCCTGAGGTCAAGTTTTTATTTTTGTTTTACAAGTGTCCGATATTTCGGCTCTCAACGAAAGCCATCTTCAGGGACTATTAGAAGAAAAAAGAAAAACTTAAAAGCAAAACTAAAATAAAGCATAAAAGACCAAAGAAAATATATATTATTTTTGCGTAGATGATTTCATCCTATGCTGTCAAGTGGCTGGACTTCGACTGACTTTATGTTAGTTTTGCTTTTAAGTTTTTCTTTTTTCTTTTAATAGTCCCTGAAGATGGCTTTCGTTGAGAGCCGAAATATCGGACACTTGTAAAACAAAAATAAAAACTTGACCTCAGGCTCGAAAAGAAACCAGAAAAAACATTCTTATTTATCGTCTAAAACTTATTGTAAATATCAATGTTGAGTGAATAATCTTCAGTAGTTACTAAAATATNCTACGCCCACTTATTGTCACATGTGTATATCTTGGTAACCGCTGTACCAATTTCTTCCAAATTCGGCACAGTTATTGGCCTTGGTATAACATACGAAATCGCCGAGTATTTTGAAAATCGGTAATTTAGAGAAATATGAAATCTTCGATAAATCAGTAAATATTAAAGCTAATTATTAATTAATTATTAAAAAATTAATGCTTGCAATAATTCTTTACTAAGAAATACGTTAATGATAAAATTTTGGAAAACGGGCGTGGCACCGCCCACTTATGATCACGTATAGGTATATTGGTAACCGTTATAGCAATTTGTACCAAACTCGGTATTTTTATTGTGCTTGCCACATAAAAGCAAAACGTTGAAAATTATTGAAATCGGACTAAAATTACGACCGCTTTTCATATAACGGTTAATTTCAGAAATGCTTGAAACTTAAATATTTCGAAATTTAAGGACGCTAATTTACTCAAAATTGATACACCCCGGCTCACCATGTAGCGTTAGCTTTCGGAAAGGTGAAAAACATATATTTAATACTTGCGCCGGGTATTTAATGTTCGGCTCCGCTCGAACTTAGACTTTATTACTTGTTCTGTATAAATTTGTCGATAGCTTTACAAATTTCGTCGCTAGTGGTGTAAGTCTGAAGTAGTTCGTTCTTCTTCGATTTGCATTGTGAATGGGTACCTCACTAACACGAGAAGACTGCATCTAAAATCTTGTTGATTCGCTCTTTGACAGAGTGATTGTTAAGTTCCAAAGAATAAGTAATATATACACGTGCGCGAAGCTGCTGCGCTTGTTACGAGAACAGCCCAGGCAGCAAAACATCCGAAAATTAATCCCAAAACGGGAAGAAAGGTGGAGGAAGCGCGGATTAGGTCTACAAAAGTACCGAAAGCGGTTGTGAAAAGGGTACGTTTTCGGCTATTTTTCTGAAAATTTTCTGATTCAATTTTACGTTGACAAAACGTAATGGGGAACTACGCTTAAGAGCGAAATATCCCTTTGCTACAAGCTTTTTGTAATGTGTATGGGGTTTGACGAGCCGCTGAAGGTAATTTTAATAAAAATCAAAATTTTTTTATTTTCTGGCCGCCATGTTGAAGTTGATCAAACCGCTTGCGTTGTGTATGGAAAGTCTAAAGAATTTGCCCGCAACACTAGTATACTCTGGCCACTAGCGGCACCCCAGGCACACGCTCGAATGAATAGAGGGATGGAGAAGAGGTGGCGGTGTGTATGTAAAGCAACCCAGTAGAAATTGCTTGTATGCACTCTTGAGGGATGCTTGCTATATGAGTGAATTAGTGTGAACAATTCATGCGTAGTCATGAATTTCCACGAATAAATTCAAATTCTAGCGAATTGCAAGCGAATGTACGTTGTCGTTGTTTTAAGCACATTTCTTGATAAATTTGAAGTGGAATTTTTGTAATATTTTCAGTCTTGTACAAAAATTTTAGTGAACGGACGTGTTGTGCGATGCTATTTTCAGCCCAAACGGGCTTTTACACGACATGCATTTGCATATGTAAGTGCTATTTTTTTGTATGTCCCCGTATATTAAAATGTATCAGAAAAGTAGCATTTATATATGGGGATCTTGTGAGAATGCTTTAATTCTGTTCCATTAATCCAGTAGTACAAGTGTATGATTAAAGTACGCATACGCTCTGAGAAACCACGCGTGTTGAATGGAAACGAAGGTTCATTTATACTGGCATGTATACACAGCAGCAAGCTCATGCCACCAACAGCGATGTTGTATGCTTCAGATTTCTACTGGGAATGCTGGGCACACCAACACAGTCTCATTTTGTCGTGGGAATAGTGCGTCGCGCTCAGTTATGGTTGCTAAGTTTTTATAAATCTACTAAACCAGGTATTTTTCGTGCATGTGTCTTTTGCCCTATTTTGCTTATACGTATAGTGAAATAATGAATTGTGGAAGTTTTTAGTAACTAATACTATTAGTTTTTAGAAAATTTTCCATACGAAAAATGTAATACTTGTGAAAAATTTAAATAGGTTTAACTCATTTGTTAAATACCTGCACCATGGGCGTAGCCAGGTAGGGGCAGGGGGTGCTCGAGCTAACTTTAAAATTTTCCTTATATATATAAAATAGTACCCTGAAATGCCAGCTTAATAGGGTCGATTTCATTGTGGCTACGCCGATGACCTGCACACAATTTTCTTGGAATCTAATCTGAAAAGCTGGCCGGCCAGATGATTTCGTTGTTTAGATTTTATTATTTTCATATAAATAGGAATTTATTGCTAAAAATAGAATATAACTTATAAATATTATTCATTAAGTATTTCTGCGTATAAACCAGCATTTAAATTTCTATATCGATTTCTATAGATAGAAACAAATTATTCTAAAATATGGCATGCTATTTGGGCACTTTTTTATAAAAATCATGGAACTTACCACAAACTTATTGAACGTTGGTCAGCAAGCAGCTCTTTTTATTTATTTTTTTTTAATTGTCACGGCATGCAAAATACAGTTTGCTTGTATTAAAAATACGTAGGCATAACCACATAAAGATATTGCGGCTTGTTGAAAGTTCTTTGAACAATAAACTCTAGTTCTTATATAGGGTCGCACTATTTTGTGTTTGAATCGTTGCAAATGCATGCAAACACCAATCTAAGAAAAACACACCACTTTTTGCTTTGGGGATTTTTTGTAAGTTTTCTACTCAAACTGTGGCAAGCGCGTGCTAAAATTATAAAGAAAAACAATCCACAGCCGAGCATAATGTTACCTTGGTGAAATCTGCAAGCAGACTGAATCGATATTCGCTGCTTTGCTTCTGTGCAGCGTTGCCGTTTTGGTCCAATTGGACCAAAATTGGTAGGCTCATTATCCTTTGGTAGTTTGGTTGGTAGGATGAAGCTTTTGGTAGGCAAAAGTGAAATTGCAACCAAATTGAGCAATAAAATTTGTTTGCTTAAGATTGCATACTGCCAGTGCTATCTACTATTTATAGTAACTCTAAAAATATCTACGAATGGTAACTCTGTATTCATAGCAAGCAAAGGAAATAATAGCCGTCGATTCGCCAATAGTTAGCGAGTGGCGAAACGAACGAACTCAATGAGGTATAACCAAACTCGCTATCGTCTATCCGTGCTAGCTAACTTCGTTGTTGCTTTCACATGCAAAATTCTTCTTTAAGCGGCCGGAACTCAAACATAGCGAGCGAGAAGTGGCGAATCGATGACGGCTAATGACAAGAGAAAGAGTAAAAGAAAAAACTTGGCATTTGCGCGCATTTGAATTGAACAAACAAGCGAAAAGATTAGTGATGGACAAGTAAGTTGTTTTGCTTTAAATTAGTTACTTTTTAATCGTTGTTTATTTGCAGGCATATCTATAAAGCCTCTAAACCGTCCGAAGTAAGTGTGGACAATAATAGCGACGACTTGTTCAGGTAAAAAATTGCGACTAGGTAGGCATGTACTTGTACATATGTCTCAATTAACAAATACTGAAAATTATCGTAGTGATGAAAACTCGCCTGCGCCCAAAAACCAAACTCAGAAATAAACTAAACATCAGTACAATAAATAGTATTATGCACTGTAAAGAACTAGTACAAAAGGCTGATGCACATTACGTGTGGTCAGCAAAAAGAGATCTCAAAGATGTATGATTTTTTTACAAACGTTTTGTATACAATTAGGGGATATAAAAACTTTTTGTTTTTGATATAATATAGGATATAAAAACTTTTTGTTTTTAAACGAATAAAATGCTTGAAATTGTATTGTCGAAGAAAAAAAAAACGTTTGAAATGAATTGAATTGATCTCAAAGATATATATACTCGGTACGTTTTTTTACAAACGTTTTGTGTACAATATTTTTGATACTTAGGTTGTTCACACTTGCTTGGTTATCAGGTTATCTGGTTGAATATTATTATTCTGTAGTGTGTTTTATTGTTGTAAACTGAATAAAAAATATAACCACATAACCAGATAACCTGATAACCAAGCAAGTGTGAACAACCTAACTTTTATTTAAACGCATAAAATGTCTGAATTTGTTGTTTTATACATCAAAATGTTTGGTATGAATTGAATTAATATCAAAACTATATACAATGCTTATAACTGTTTTTTATACGTAACGTTAATTAATTTATTTAAACCCCCGAACTTATTTTGTGTCAACTTCTAGTATTGCATGAATGGATAACCAACTGTAGCACAGTAAACCATATTATTTGGTATTTTAATTTATACCTACTGTTAATCTGCAAAACCTGTAAATTTAATAAAATCTCGTTTTATTGATAAANGCTTTTTGGTACCTTAAAATATTCTCAAGTGGCAACGCTGCTTCTGTGCACGTATACGAACTGCGACGCTGGCGTTGCTCGCGAGCAAAAATTGCCCAGCTCTGTTATAAAGGCTTGTTTTTACTATGTCAAATTCAATCGCATTTGTTGCCAAATAAGTGAAGACACATTGTCAAATGGGATTAAAAAGCGGTATATCGATTGATATCAAACAGTATAATAGCCCGAACACAATGAAAACGACGAGCTACGGACCACAGCTGTCAAATTATTTTAACACGTACTCTTATGTAGACAGTTATTTTGGCGACGACCGGGCTATGCGACGACTGTGGTTGTGGCCAGATTAGATTTATTTCTACATATTTTTCCAGCGACAGATAAGGTTCTTCCTGGTCTTTTATGTCAAACTCATTTTAATCCATGATGTCGCTGCCGCGTTAAAAAAAACATGTCGTCATAAACAAGGCGTTTAGATAATGAAGATAACAAATTGGAAGCTGTAGCCCGTAGCTCATCGTTTTCAATGTGTTCAGAACTTAAGCCTCTAGTTGTGTACATGTGCTGCCAAATCGGTTGTCTGGCCGTGTTTAGCACATAATGTCGTCGGTAAGGGTATGGATAAAGGAGACAAAGTTGTGACAAAATATGTCTATAAATTTTTGACGTCAAAATATGTATGAGTTAGTGAAAACCAGCCAAAAAAGTGTTCCTTCGAAAGCACACAAATTTACAAAACACGAGAAATACCGTAAAAACGACGAATTTATTTTGATTGCTGAAAATTTTAAAATTCTCCGGAAGAATATTTGAAACACATGAATTACATATAAGGTGGTTTCGTTTCTACCAAAAAATTTTGCCTTTTGATTGCCCCTTTCTCTTTTCGTGTTTGATTCTAAATTAAAGGTAAAGGGTGAGAAAATACTGTGTTGATTTTTTAAAATGTCACACTCTTGTAAGGTAAAAAACGCAAATTCTCTGCCCTGTGAAGCTTTGTCAGGGAAGATGGTTGCCTTGAAATTCAGATGGTTGTTTAAAACGACAATATTATGAAATGCGTGAGCTAGACAAGGACACGAAGGTAAAAACATGCCTTTTTATAGGCTTGAGTGTAACATCAAACACATTTTGCACATGTGAAGGACAACAATTTTCGAAGAACCGAAATCACCAATAGACACACAGAGTAATGGGGTTAAGGGTCCCAACCTTACTATAGATAAAATTCCTTGCTTTAAACCATGAGCAAATTTCAATCTTGAAAGAGGCTGTACTTTCAACCCATTCCAAGATATCTCGTCTAGTGAAGTACTAACATTTTTAACTCAACACATCTTGTGTGATTCATAATTTTATAACTTCGAGGAGGCCTTGATATGCAACAAAACAAAAAAGTTTAACATAGACCATACTAAATATAAGTTTCGTTGTACTAGGCGTAGACCTTTTAATAAAAATAAAATTATACAATGTACGTCAAGTCATTCATTCAACTTTTACAAATATTTTTAATTTGCAGTTACAGCGTTTCATAACTTTTTTCTAACCTCTTTTTACAAGCTTTTATTTAACCACACTTGTACATATGTATGCCCAGAAATTTCGCAACCGATATTTCACCCAATTCCATTGAAGCTATCGGGCATAAATTTGCAACACACGCTTAGAAGAATTAATCCGCTATGTGGCGTATGATTAACCCACATTTGTCCAATTTCGTTCTTATTAGGAATGTATATTACTTACATAAAAAGAAATAACTCCACAAACAAGTTTTCCAGTAGGTGGCCGGGGATCGAACTATTTGAAAGCCTGCATCTATGGTCTAACTCAGCTTATATTTACCCTGGGATTCAGTAATTCTGTCTCATCTCAAGTCACTAAATTTGAGATTAGCAATTAGTGACTATTTTTGTGACTTGAGACGTTTTGGGTATTCAGAAGGAGAGAGTCACAAAAAGTTCACCAAAAATGTGTAGTGAAAGCAAACACAGACAATCAACTGATAATGTTTATGTATGCCTTTTGCCCGCGCCGCTCGAAGAGTCGCAATGGCCGAGGGGTCAAAGCATTAGGCTGTCGGTCGAGAGGGTCCTCGGGCGTAGAGGATTTTTTATTTTTTTATTTAGTATTTATTACTTTTTTTATTAGTTTTATTTTTTAATAATCTTTAGATTTTAATGTAAAAAAAAAATTTGTTTTCCTTGGATTTGTATATTAAAGCATTTTAGTTTATTTCCTAACGAAATTTTTATTGAACAAATTTCCTCGCTCATATTCGCGTTTTTTTTCAATAAAATGGAAAGCAATTCACTTTTTCTCCATATTTTTATTTTTGAGACCTGCTCTTAGCCAGCTGACAAATTAATAATAATAATAGATTGGCGCTCACACATATGTTAGTGTTTGGCCGAGCTTCTCCTCCAACTTGTGGCGTGCGCCTTGATATTGTCACACAAAGCGGAGGGACCTACAGTTTTACGCCGACTCCGAACGGCGATTGTATTTTTATGAGAAGCTGTTTTTCATGGCAGAAATACACTCGGAGGTTTGCCATTGCCTGCCGAGGGACGACCGCTGTTAAGAAAAACCCTTTTCTAAATTTTTTGCGATGTTGCTTTAACCAGGGCTTCAACCCAGGTGCTGGTGTGTGAAAGCGCGCACTGCTTACCACTACACCACAGCGGCCGACAGATTACTGATTTTTTTTTTGAGACTAGAGACGTGAGACAGCGTAGTGAATACCAAATAGTCTCAAAATCCAAGTTCACCACCAAAAATCACTGTTAGTGACTAGAGACCGCTTACTGAATGCCAGGGTTAGAACATATCTTCACTACACACGAATAAGGGCGTGCTAGTGTTTTGACGGCGAAAAAAAACGCGAAGAAATACGCATACACGTAGATTTGTACCTGGCCAAGGACTGTTTGTTTAACGCGGATGCTTGGTAGATAACTGACGCTCAGTGTTGCCGTTGAGAAATTTCAGAAAGTCGCAAAAAAGGGGTTATTGACGAAAGAAATGGTCACCATATTATTTTTGCTTTTCTTTACTAGTAGAAGAATACATATGTTGAATTTAATAAACAAAATTATATTTTAAAAAACTAAAACCCTATTATAATTGCCATTCGTACTGTCATCACGTATGTAACTTGCGAATACAACTCGCTGCATCTTTTAGGCGCATCAATAATACATAGTTACATCCCGAGCTAATAAAAGGAAGGTAAAAAGAAAATAGCGGGACATGCTTTACACAAAACAGGGTTGCAAACATACACATAGATCTAGTTGTTGCAAGGAGAAGAATTGCATTTCCTTTAGAAGATTTAAGTAATGCATTTTTTCGTACTTACAGGAGAAAATATTTTCTAATAGCATGGTTCTGTTAACATTTCCTAAAAAATATCTGAAAGGGGGCAAAAGTCACACATAATTTTAGAAAAGGGTCAAAAAATCAAAATTTTCAAAAAGTCGGGTCGAAGGGTATTAGCGCTTGAAAAGGGTAGAATTGCCCTTTAGTCGCACAACAGCAACACCGCTGACGCTCTGGTGTCCACGGTTGCCGTTTCCAATTTATTTTTCGGACAAAAAAATGGACCAATTTTTTTTACATCGGGAAATTGAGTGGAGTTTATTCCTCTTTATAAAGAAAATATGCCAGTTCAGTTTATATAACGATTTTTTTTTATATTGCATCCAAAGTGCATTACAATCTTATATATTATTTCTCTAAGGTGTTTTTTGTTAGTCTCCCTTTTTCTACTTTTCTATGTAAGCAATTCCACTAACGAGGTGTCATTTGAAAAGTCAGAGGTCCCCTGAGTTGGTATTAGGTAATATTAATGGTCATAGCACCTCTGAAGTCAAGAAATTTGTAATTTTATTTTTGTTTTTAATTTACCATTGTTAAGCCACACTAAAGTATTTTGTACTGAACTACCATTGTGACTGCAGCATCGCATACACCGTATGCGACAGTGGTAGGCGCACAGATCGTATATATTATTTCTCTAAGGCGTTTTTGTTAGTCTCCCTTTTTCTACTTTTCCATGTAAGCAATTCCACTAATGAGTTGTCATTTGAAAAGTCAGAGGTCCCCTGAGTGGTTATTAGGTAATATTAATGGTCATAACACCTCTGAAGTCAAGAAATTTGTAATTTTATTTTTGTTTTTAATTTACCATTGTTAAGCCACACTAAAGGTATTTTGTACTGAAGCACTATTGTGACTGCAGCATCGCATACACCGTATACGACAGTGGTGAGCGCACACATAATTCAATAATTAAAGGTTCGATAAACTGACAGTTGTCTCTCTGTTAAAAAAATATTTAGTCAAAAAGTTAATTCTGAATATTTTTTCACCTCAAATATTGTATCAAAGATATATTGTAAGTAACAAGATGTTTCCCTCAACTCATGACACTCATATATCAGTCAGTTTGTAATATGTTTTTATGTACCTAATAAGTATAAGTTCTGATGTACTATAAATCTCATTCATGCTTTGTAATATATGTATAATAAAAATAAGGGGTTTATAAGAATAATTCTGTTTACTATTTCCGCGAACTATTAGAACAGTCTGCTTTTATCTGTGTCTACAAAGAGGGAGTTTGCTGTGTATTTCTGTTTGCGCAGTCTGCGCATGGGAACGCTTGTTGTATATTATTAACATTATATTATTTAAAGTTTTAAATTATGCTAAATCAAAAAATTTGTGCTCAGCTGCTGCGGAACTGTGAGGCAGACTAAAAATATTATGAACTAAATCATACAATTCTCCAAAGGCCGCTCAAACTTACTTGATCCCAAAAACGTTTTATATTGGTACAGTTTTTGAAGTTACCTTCACTCAGCCTTAATTTCCGAAATTGAAATTTAATTATGTCTGCATCATTTACCAATGCAGGAAATTGGTCGAGTAGCGGCAAAACTGATACATCAGTATCAGAAAGAACTTTATGTGGTATAATAATTTGAAGATGTTTCATTTCTTTTCGATTGAAATCGAATGTTATTTGCATGTGCTAAATGCTGGATTTAAGTTTTGCTACCTTTCCATATTTTGCTAGCCACTTTAATATTGGTCACCGAGTAATTCAAATTAGCAAAAAACCGCGATATTTTTGAAGCGTGCTTTGACAGATGATTAGCCACGCCATATTTGAAGATCAGTTGCAAGGCGAGTTCACACATTTAGCAGGTGCTGCCAATCGGCCCTATGCTGAATATCGTCATCGTCTACGATGGTCAGCGCATCAGTAACATGGCTGACGATGGCCGTATCGTCACTTTTCCTGACGATGATGGATATTCAACATAGGGCGGAATATTCATCAATTAAATAGAAAAAATTTAAAACGCGAAACTATTGCATGAAGTGAAAGGGTGATAATAACCTAACCAAAGGCTTGTGGAATGGACCATTTTAAAAAGAATTGGGCCAATGGACCAAACGAAAAGAAATGAACAAAATTTGGTCCATTTGGACCATAACGGCAACCGCGCTCGTGTCCCAGAGCCATTATTTATAACAAAAACTCTTACCCTACACATACATAATTCTTAGCCTAACCATAGCATATCTAAAACATGTGAGTTGCACTACACATGTAGTAGGTACGTATTAGGGCATTCAATCCCGGGATCCGGGACATTTTTCTATGTCCCAGAATCCGGGGATTACAGCTTCAGTATCCCGAGATTTTTACTGATTTATTTTCATAGTTTTACTGATTAATTTTCATATTTTTATTAATTTATTTTCATATTTTTACTGATTTATTTACATATTTAGCTTGCTACTTCGCCACTGAACTTTTTGTACGCTGTAGCAAGGCCTCTTTATGCATGCCTATCGAAAGTTATCGAACATTTCATCTTTTATCGCACAATCTCATTTTCTTGTTGTTCGCTTTGTATTAGTATTCCTCATAATTTTTCGCAAGAACTGTGACTGAGTTGTTCTTAATTTTATTATGTTGGCGTGTGTTACGATCGATGGTAGATGAGCCAGTTGCTTGGCAATATTGTGATAAATTTGCGTGGCCAATGCGAACATGCAACCCTGGGGGTGGTGCCAAACTACACTCAGAACGTTTCCCAAACAGTGGGTAAGTTAATTGAAGCCAACTTCCTTCTTTCCGTTCTCTTTATTATTTTCCGCCAGCGAGGTTAGACGTTGAACAAACTTTGATCCCAAATTATCCAGGTAAGCCTGCAAGTCAAATAAGAATTGTGCGCGTAATTGAGCTGTTATCTTTCTAAAAAGGTCCAATAAATGCAAATTTTGTAATTTCAGGTGACTAGTAGAGTTCTTGTTGATTCCCGTTGGCAGTGGGTCCTGTATTGCGGTTATCTTTGCCTAGTCCAGCGGGTGGTATTTTACCGGAGAAGGCACACGTAAAGCCCTAGGTTCCGTAGGAGTCGGCGACAAGAAAACTTTCTTGGTTTCTGTATGGGACCTTATGTTAGCGTAAGTCATTTGCAGCGGAGTCATTGATGGCCCCACGGCCGAGCCGCTTCCTGATCACAAAGCCAGTTCGGTGGACCCGAACTTTTGTACTCCTTCCATCTGGTGCGTATTATAATTCTATAAATTAGTATAACTACCTGTCACCTAACGACGCATTGAGCGTTTATCGGCAAACAAAAAAAAAAGAAAGCGGGCTATAAATAAGAAGATATATAATAATTCCCTTATTAGTGTTCGCGAAATCGAGCAGAAATAGCAGTAGCTGTATAAGAAAAAAAAAAAATATTGAACATTGTACTCATATTTGGTTAGGTATTAGTTTACATATTTACATATGTAAACATATAATTTTGTTCTTTTATAAGGCGAGACTTGGTCGCCAGAAAGCTGGCATAAAGCGTTGATTGTATCGTGGAGAGTTGGTTAACGATAGGAATAACCTTGTGCGAAGTTCAGCACAGTACCTCAAGCTTGGTTCCATAGGCGCCTTAGGAAGCAGGGCCTAGGTCAATTTTGAAAAGCACCCCTTATTAGGGATTTGGAACCGCCTCCTCTCCTCATACAAGAGACGTGGTCTACCTACGTAATAGTAGACATTATTTTGGAAAGTAAATTATAAAGAAATTGTATATAAAAGTACGAAATTGATAAGTAATATTGGTATAGAAGCAGAGACAAAAGTTTCGATACATTTAGTTAAGGCGTAGGTTAAGATAAATATATCAAGTATGTGATTTGTTTAAATAATAATGAAGTGCTAAAGAAAGAAAAATGGTGCAGGCGCGAGCTTAGTATATGGCGGTGGTAATCAACAGTCGGCTTACGGCCGTACGGGTACGATAACTTTTTTCTGTTTGTTGGGGCGGTACATTCGACATCTGAGTGATCTACAAAAACCCACCCCGATCCGACGAGCTGAGCTGAGCTGAACGTAAGCGTACCCAGGTGGATCACCACGCTCTATTTTAATGCGGTATCGCGTGTCTTGGCTTTGGCAACAATAGAAATGGCGCCCAACGTGGGGCTACTAAAGGTGGCTTCCACAATTTTTTTTTATTGCTCAATACATAAGTATGTATCTTTTTCATCAAACGCGTCTTATCTTGGGTTGACGGATATTTTAAGGGGGTTGGGCATATCTTGGCTAGCTTACTTGGCGACATTAAGCCGGGTAATATGTGGTTAGGATGAAACATTGATGAAGTNAGTCATTGATGGCCCCACGGCCGAGCCGCTTCCTGATCACAAAGCCAGTTCGGTGGACCCGAACTTTTGTACTCCTTCCATCTGGTGCGTATTATAATTCTATAAATTAGTATAACTACCTGTCACCTAACGACGCATTGAGCGTTTATCGGCAAACAAAAAAAAAAGAAAGCGGGCTATAAATAAGAAGATATATAATAATTCCCTTATTAGTGTTCGCGAAATCGAGCAGAAATAGCAGTAGCTGTATAAGAAAAAAAAAAATATTGAACATTGTACTCATATTTGGTTAGGTATTAGTTTACATATTTACATATGTAAACATATAATTTTGTTCTTTTATAAGGCGAGACTTGGTCGCCAGAAAGCTGGCATAAAGCGTTGATTGTATCGTGGAGAGTTGGTTAACGATAGGAATAACCTTGTGCGAAGTTCAGCACAGTACCTCAAGCTTGGTTCCATAGGCGCCTTAGGAAGCAGGGCCTAGGTCAATTTTGAAAAGCACCCCTTATTAGGGATTTGGAACCGCCTCCTCTCCTCATACAAGAGACGTGGTCTACCTACGTAATAGTAGACATTATTTTGGAAAGTAAATTATAAAGAAATTGTATATAAAAGTACGAAATTGATAAGTAATATTGGTATAGAAGCAGAGACAAAAGTTTCGATACATTTAGTTAAGGCGTAGGTTAAGATAAATATATCAAGTATGTGATTTGTTTAAATAATAATGAAGTGCTAAAGAAAGAAAAATGGTGCAGGCGCGAGCTTAGTATATGGCGGTGGTAATCAACAGTCGGCTTACGGCCGTACGGGTACGATAACTTTTTTCTGTTTGTTGGGGCGGTACATTCGACATCTGAGTGATCTACAAAAACCCACCCCGATCCGACGAGCTGAGCTGAGCTGAACGTAAGCGTACCCAGGTGGATCACCACGCTCTATTTTAATGCGGTATCGCGTGTCTTGGCTTTGGCAACAATAGAAATGGCGCCCAACGTGGGGCTACTAAAGGTGGCTTCCACAATTTTTTTTTATTGCTCAATACATAAGTATGTATCTTTTTCATCAAACGCGTCTTATCTTGGGTTGACGGATATTTTAAGGGGGTTGGGCATATCTTGGCTAGCTTACTTGGCGACATTAAGCCGGGTAATATGTGGTTAGGATGAAACATTGATGAAGTAGGAGGTGGCTACTAATTTTTTCATTTGTATTTTGAATTTTATGAGGTAACTTCCTAGGCAAACGTGTTAAGTTCTGAGGTGATTGCTATGCCTCATATGGACTCGTTGGAGGTGTATGAGGTTGCCTCAGTTAACTTCAAAAACCAGACATTATTGCACTGCCACTACAAGTGGAAGAGGTTCAATTCCACTTGANTCCTAGGCAAATGTGTTAAGTTCTGAGGTGATTGCTATGCCTCATATGGACTCGTTGGAGGTGTATGAGGTTGCCTCAGTTAACTTCACAAACCAGACATTATTGCACTGCCACTACAAGTGGAAGAGGTTCAATTCCACTTGATTAAGAGCGCAGTAAACAGAGTGGATACTTGGGACGTTACGCATACGACTTAAACGGACGGATCACATCACACGGTCATTCCAACCAAAGGATAGTTCATCACACACAAAAATGTACACACTTAAGGAACTCCACGTTATATCACACGTAATTTTACTCAAATTGGTACCTACGTAATACGTGCGTATATTGCTCAATTTTTATTTTTTTTTGATTTATCTATCTATATATATAAAAATGAAATATTTTTCGTATGACCGCGATGCCTGGCCAAACGGCTAAACCGATTTCAATTCTGTAAAAAGTACTTTTTTGGACCTTATGTGTGGAAGGTTTTTCGATTAAAAAAATTCAAAATTTTTTGTTGTTGTTGCCAAAAAATTAAGAATGCTGCGACGTCACGATTTCACAATTTTATACAGTTTTCAGTATATTGAATGTCACTAAACTACTAGACGGCTAGACCGATTTGGTTCATATTTGGAACATACATCAGTAGCTTGAAAAGAAATATTTCTACAAAAAATTTGTCCGCTAGGTGGCGCTGGGGTCAGAATATTCCTAAAAATTACATTTACTTGCTGAGTTGGCTCCTATTTAGAAAACAATTTAGCCAATTGAAAAGAAATATTTGGATTTGAAACTTACACGATAGGTGGCCCTGTGGCCGAGACATCCCCAAAAATTATTTTTCGTTAAGAGAAGGATATACATATCTACTATATATTTGTGGAAGTATGTATGTATGTATGTAGCAGGTTGCAGCCTAAACGGACGGACAGAATCGAACAAAATTTTGACAGAGTATTGCCATGACACCTGGGCCTATAATAGGGTAAAAAAATTGGGATTCGACAAGGGGGCGTAGCACCTGCCATAGGCGTGAAACTTTTAATCAGCCATAACTTCGGAACTATAAGTGACATGAACTTGAAATTTGGTATGCAGTCATATATATGGTAGGTTCTTACAGTAGAGTATATATAAATGAGTTTGTAAAAGTGGGCGTCGCTCATCATATAGGCGTGAAATTTGTTACCAATCATAACTTCGGAAGATTAAGTTACATGAACTTTAAATTTGGTATACAGTCATATATATGGTAGGTGCTTATAGTATGGTATAAATAAATGAGTTTGTGGAAGTAGACGTGGCACGTCCAATAGGCGTGGAATATTTTATCAGCTATAAATCCGAAACTATGAGTCATATGAACTTGAAATTTGTTATTCAGTCACANGTTGGCTCCTATTTAGAAAACAATTTAGCCAATTGAAAAGAAATATTTGGATTTGAAACTTACACGATAGGTGGCCCTGTGGCCGAGACATCCCCAAAAATTATTTTTCGTTAAGAGAAGGATATACATATCTACTATATATTTGTGGAAGTATGTATGTATGTATGTAGCAGGTTGCAGCCTAAACGGACGGACAGAATCGAACAAAATTTTGACAGAGTATTGCCATGACACCTGGGCCTATAATAGGGTAAAAAAATTGGGATTCGACAAGGGGGCGTAGCACCTGCCATAGGCGTGAAACTTTTAATCAGCCATAACTTCGGAACTATAAGTGACATGAACTTGAAATTTGGTATGCAGTCATATATATGGTAGGTTCTTACAGTAGAGTATATATAAATGAGTTTGTAAAAGTGGGCGTCGCTCATCATATAGGCGTGAAATTTGTTACCAATCATAACTTCGGAAGATTAAGTTACATGAACTTTAAATTTGGTATACAGTCATATATATGGTAGGTGCTTATAGTATGGTATAAATAAATGAGTTTGTGGAAGTAGGCGTGGCACGTCCAATAGGCGTGGAATATTTTATCAGCTATAAATCCGAAACTATGAGTCATATGAACTTGAAATTTGTTATTCAGTCACACATATGGTAGGTGCTTATAGTAGGGTATATATAAATGAGTTTGTAAAAGTGGGCGTGGCACATCCCATAGGAATATTTTATCAGCTATAACTCCGGAACAATATGTCAGATGAACTTGAAATTTGGTATGCAGTCATATATATGGTAGGTGCTTACAGTAAGGTATATATAAATGAGTTTGCAAAAGGAGGCGTTGCACATCCCATAGGCGTGGAATATTTTATCAGCTATAAATCCGAAACTATAAGTCATATGAACTTGAAATTTGTTATTCAGTCACACATATGGTAGGTGCTTATATTAGGGTATATATAAATGAGTTTGTAAAAGTGGACGTGGCACATCCCATAGGAATATTTTATCAGCTATAACTCCGGATCTATAGGCCACATGAACTTTAAATTTGGTATACAGATATAACTATGGTAGGTGCATACAGTAAGGTATATATAAATGAGTTTGCAAAAGGAGGCGTGGCACATCCCATAGGCTTGGAATATTTTATCAGCTATAAATCCGAAACTATAAGTCATATGAACTTGAAATTTGTTATCCAGTCATATATACATATGGTAGGCGCTTATAGTAGGGTATATATAAATGAGTTTGCAAAAGGAGGCGTTGCACATCCCATAGGCTTGGAATATTTTATCAGCTATAAATCCGAAACTATAAGTCATATTAACTTGAAATTTGTTACTCAGTCATACATACATATGTTAGGCGCTTATAGTAAGGTATATATAAATGAGTTTGCAAAAGGAGGCGTGGCACATCCCATAGGCGTGGACTATTTTATCAGCTATAAATCCGAAACTATAAGTCATATTAACTTGAAATTTGTTACTCAGTCATACATACATATGTTAGGCGCTTATAGTAAGGTATATATAAATGAGTTTGCAAAAGGAGGCGTGGCACATCCCATAGGCGTGGACTATTTTATCAGCTATAAATCCGAAACTATAAGTCATATTAACTTGAAATTTGTTACTCAGTCATACATACATATGTTAGGCGCTTATAGTAAGGTATATATAAATGAGTTTGCAAAAGGAGGCGTGGCACATCCCATAGGNATCAGCTATAACTCCGGAACAATATGTCAGATGAACTTGAAATTTGGTATGCAGTCATATATATGGTAGGTGCTTACAGTAAGGTATATATAAATGAGTTTGCAAAAG
This sequence comes from Rhagoletis zephyria, assembly GCF_001687245.7. NCBI lineage: Eukaryota > Metazoa > Arthropoda > Insecta > Diptera > Tephritidae > Rhagoletis > Rhagoletis zephyria. The sequence goes on along the minus strand of NW_016157689.1, from coordinate 92,487 downwards.
GAGGCGTTGCACATCCCATAGGCTTGGAATATTTTATCAGCTATAAATCCGAAACTATAAGTCATATGAACTTGAAATTTGTTATCCAGTCATATATACATATGGTAGGCGCTTATAGTAGGGTATATATAAATGAGTTTGAAAAAGTGGGCGTGGCACATCCCATAGGATTATTTTATTAGCTATAACTCCGGAATTATAAGTCACATGAACTTGAAATTTGGTATGCAGATATAACATGGTAGGTGCTTACAGTAAGGTATATATAAATGAGTTTGCAAAAGGAGGCGTGGCACATCCCATAGGCGTGGAATATTTNCTATAACTCCGGAATTATAAGTCACATGAACTTGAAATTTGGTATGCAGATATAACATGGTAGGTGCTTACAGTAAGGTATATATAAATGAGTTTGCAAAAGGAGGCGTGGCACATCCCATAGGCGTGGAAAACTCGGAATCATTTGTCTAGTGAAATTGAAATTTGGTACGCAGACGTATCTGTAGCAGGTGTTTATAGTAGGCTATATATAAGTGAGTTTGTAAAACGGGGAGCGGCACGTCCCATGGACCTGTAATATTTTATAAGCTATAACTCCGGAACTCGCTTGAATTTGAAATTTCGTACGCCGCCATTTTAATGGTAGGTACTTATATTAGGGTATATATAAATGAGTTTGGAAAAGATGGCGTGACACACCCAATAGGCATGGAATTTTTTATCAGCTATAACTTCGGAACTATAAGTTCCACCAACTTGAAATTTGGTATGCAGATATATCAATGGTAGGTGCTTATATATAAATGGGTTTGTAAAAGGGGGCGTGCCGCTTCCCATAGGCGTGGAAAATTTTATCAGGTATAATTTCAAAACCATAAGTCAACTGAAATTGAAATTTGGTACGCAAACGTATCTATGGTAGGTGATTTTAGTAGGTTATCTTAATATATAAAAATCCCGTGCCACTGTGTTCGTTTACGCTAATCTCCGAAACCGCTTAACCGATTTCAATGAAATTTTGTGGGTGTGTATTGTTAGTTCTAACTTAAGAGATAGGATGCATGTGAACCCAAGGAAAAATATTTTTATTTCAATCGAATTTTTTTCTATGTTCTCGCATCGTGCTTATCTAATATATAAAAATCGAACTCTTTCCAAACGGCTCGACCGATCCTTATGAAATTTTTGTGTTATATATGGTAGGTATGAGAATCGCATGTCTAGCATATTTCATACCTCTAGGTCCAGGGGGCGCGGCACCTCCCATACAAACCGAATTTTTCATACTGCATGTCCCGGAAAATGTTCATGGAGATATATGAAAGCAATCGCATACTCATGGAGATAAATTGTGGTTATCGGAAAAGGAGGCGTGGCACTTCCCATACACATCGGATTTTTCACTCGTGCGCACTGCCGTGCGCTGTGATTAGTTTGGAAAAGTGGGCGGCCACATCCCATAGGAATATTTTATCAGCTATAATTTCGGAACTATAAGTCACATGAACTTGAATTTTGGTATACAGTCATATATATGGTAGGTGCTTACAGTAGAGTATATATAAATGTTTTTGTAAAAGCGAGCGTGGCACATCCAATATGCGTGAAATTTGTTATTAATCATAACTTCGGAACCATAAGTCACATGATCTTGAAATTTGGTATACAGTCATATATATGGTAGGTGCTTATAGTACGGTATAGATAAATGAGTTTGTAGAAATGGGCGTGGCACATCCAATAGGTGTGGAATATTTTATCACCTATAAATCCGAAACTATAAGTCATATGAACTTGAAATTTGTTACTCAGTCATACATATATATGCTAGGCGCTTATAGAAGGGTATATATAAATGAGTTTGCAAAAGGAGGCGTGGCACATCCAATAGGCGTGGAAAATTCGGAATCATATCGAGCCCTAACCGCCAAAATAACGTATATGCTAGGCGCTTATAGAAGGGTATATATAAATGAGTTTGCAAAAGGAGGCGTGGCACATCCAATAGGCGTGGAAAATTCGGAATCATATCGAGCCCTAACCGCCAAAATAACGAAAGCGACATTTTTTTCAAAATTTTCGTTTTGATGCAGAAATATGCCTTTTTTCAAACTGCATATCTCTGGATGTGTTCATGGAAGAGTACTGGAACTTGGTATGTGCAAGATATATAAAACGCGACTGGTCATGAAGAAAAGTTGGGGCTATTGGAAAAAGGGACGTGGCACGTCCCATGGTAGATTACTCGAAAATGGTATACGAGATATATGAAATCAATCCCATGCTCTTAGAGAAAATTGGAGCTATTTGAAAAGGAGACGTGGCGCCTTTTAAACGCACTGAAACTATTACGTATCTTTGTATGCATGTACAGTTTTGCTAAGTTATTTAAGACAGCAAATTTGCCTTCTGACAACCACCAAACCGTAATATTAAAAGACAAATGCGTCACTAAAAATCATGAACGTGAACTCTTGGTGAAAATGTTGGACCAAAATGTTTCAATAAAAAAATTTATTTTGGGCGGGACGAAGTTCGCCAGGTCTGCTAGTCTATATATATAAAAATGAAATGTTTTTCGCATGACCGCGATGCCTGACCAAACGGCAGAACCGATTTGAATTCTGTAAAAAGTACTACTTTGAACCATCTGTGTGGAAGGTTTTTCGATAAAAAAAATTCAAAACTTTTTGTTGTTGTTGCCAAAAAATTAGGAATACTGCGACGTCACGATTTCACAATTTCATACAGTTTTCTGTACATTGAATGCTCCTAAACTACTAGACGGCTAGACCGATTTGGTTCATATTTCGAACATATATCAGTACCTCGAAAAGAAATATTTCTACAAAAAATTTGCTCGCCAGGTGGCGCTGGGGTCAGAATATTCCTAAAAATTTCATTTACTTACTGATTTGGCTCATATATAGAAAACAATTTAGCCAATTGAAAGGAAATATTTGGGCTTGAAACTTACACGAGAGGTGGCCCTGTGGCCGAGACATCCCCTAAAATTATTTTTCGTTAAGAGAAGGATATACATACATATCTACTATATATTTGTGGAAGTATGTATGTATGTACCAGGTTGCAGCCTAAACGGACGGACAGAATCGAACAAAATTTTGACAGACTATTTCCATGACACCTGGGCCTATAATAGGGTAAAAAATTGGGATTCGAAATTGGGAAATTTGGTATGCGGTCATATATATGGTAGGTGCTTACAGTAGAGTATATATAAATGACTTTGTAAAAGTGGGCGTGGCACATCCTATAGGCGTGAAATTTGGTATCAATCATAACTTCGGAAGCATAAGTCACATGAACTTGAAATTTGGTATACAGTCATATACATATATGGTAGGTGCTTATAGTATGGTATAAATAAATGAGTTTGCAGAAGTGGACGTGGCACATCCAATAGGCGTGGAATATTTTATCAGCTATAAATCCGAAACTATGAGTCATATGAACATGAAATTTGTTATTCAGTCACACATATGGTAGGTGCTTATAGTAGGGTATATATAAATGAGTTTGTAAAAGTGGGCGTGGCACATCCCATAGGAATATTTTATCAGCTATATCTCTAGAACTATAAGCTACATGAACTTTAAATTTGGTATACAAACATAACTATGGTAGGTGCTTACAGTAAGGTATATATAAATGAGTTTGCAGAAGGAGGCGTGGCACATCCCATAGGCGTGGAATATTTTATCAGCTATAAATCCGAAACTATAAGTCATATGAACTTAAAATTTGTTATTCAGTCACACATATGGTAGGTGGTTATAGTAGGGTATATATAAATCAAATAAAACAGCTCTTTGAGGTAAAATTTTCGAGTGACAC